>NW_023601212.1:48243987-48264987 GCF_014898055.3 Talpa occidentalis
AAATTAGCCAATGCCACATATGGTTAGCATTATGCTTTTAATGAACTACTCAAACTCCTTCTTTTTTACTTAAATTCTCCTCCTCCTATAAGCCTGGCAGGCAAAGACGAGGCCTTCAGCTTCTAAGTAGAACCCTGTCAAAGAGAATGTTGGCTGGGAAAAGAGCCATTTCTGTACTAGAGAACAGAGTCCTAAGAACAAACAGGAATTATGGGAGCTTCAAAAGATTGGGTCCCCCTTCTCAATGTTCCCGCCCTGTGAGCCAGTTTCTAGGGTCGGCAATTTCTCTCAAACTCCATCCTTACCCTAAGTCATCAGTCTGCTGTGACTTTTTAATATTAGAATCAAATTTTATTGCTAGAACTATACGTGCAACATATCTCCCTCTGGGTGGAATTGGAGCCATCTCCCTTGTTTCCAGAAAGTTCTACTGAGATATAAAACATTTTTACATTTTATTATGAAACTAGGATGTGGTATCAGAGATACTGGTGTCTGAAAGATATATTAGCATGTATCTCAAGGGATCTTCAGTGAGGATTAAATTTATGAAGAGTACCTTATGTATTATAGAAATTTATGTATAGAAGATTTCTTGGCTCAATAAACATTAGGTTTTTAATTTTTATCATAATAGCTCTCATCCAGAGTCCTTCTCTTACCAACTAAATTTCTCTTACCTACTACAAAATGGGTATGTACATTGTCTGCATCAAAGCCACTTAAAGAATTTATTGGGATATAGAGCCCTAGACCTTGCCCTAGGCCAGTGGAATAGTGAGTGGTCTCTGGGGATGAAGCACAGAAATGTGCCTTTGAACACAGTTTCTAAGGAATTTTAGTCTCCCTGAAATTTGAGACCCAGTAGTCTACTGGGTTTATGTGCAACACAGATGAAATTTCTGCCTTGGCTTCCACATCTTGATGTGTGAGTCAGTTATGGAACATACTCCATCATCTGAAAACCCAGACTGGCAGTGTACTGATTCCCCAAGGCATGGCAGAGGCTGGTTCAGGATACCATCAGCAAGGCAGCTCTGAAAAACACCTGATTCCTGCTCCTGCCCTCTGCCTTATTCTGGAAATCTGCCTCATGATCTGTTATGACCAATTCCTGGCCTGCTATTTCTGCAGGAACCTCCCACAGCCATCAGCTTTCCTAGAAGATCTGTTTGGGAGGCTGGTGATGCTTTTGAATACATCTGCTGCACATCAATCAAATTATATATATAACATACATGATTCTTGCTGCCTCTGACTGTGTATTATTGGATTCCTTCACACATCAGCATATCAGATGATTCATTTGAGTCACAACCCCACTGGATGTGACATTTGGATTTGCCCCCTCCCAGCCACCTCATTGTATTTCAAGCATGGAAATTGTTCCACATGATCAGAGCAATCACAGTAAAAAGTTATTATGTCTTCCCATTTCTGTGGGATTTTATGGTTGGGTGTTGGAGACCCGTAAGGTGTAAAGTGCTGAGACAAGGAAAATATCTGGGTCATGGCTGGAAGACTGGTCATGTCTTCACTGATCAGTGCAGGTCAGAAGACTAGCCAGTGCACAGATCAGGATGCTCTTTCTTGGGTCAGAGGAACTATGCCTTAGAAACAAAGCAGACCAAAAAAGAGAACAAAACAACCTGATAGTGCAAAACCTTGGCAGTGAATGTGTGCCAGAATAATGCTGAATACTAAGAAATAAAAGAATAAACCATTGTCTTGTAACTAACTTAGGGGGTGGTCTGTCCCAATAAACAGTAGTTACTCCAGGCACTGGGGATGCTTGAGCCTCGAATGAGAGGCCTTGCGTCCCGTGGGTCCCGCGTCTCTTAAAATCTATTTTGTGTCTGTTAGTTTTTTATTTCCAAGGTCTTTGAGTTCCCTTTCCTCAACCCTGTTCACCAGAGCCGGTCTCCAGCAGTTGAGTGTCAAAGCCCCTTCACGACTACGAACAAGTGTGCCCTCAGAATGCGAGTTAGAAGCAACAAGGATTCTCTTATGCATTCAAGGAGTGTGAGTGACTTACCTAAATTTGCCTAACAGATGACAGGCTAATGTGGAAGTGACTCTATCCCCTGGCCATGGGCTCGTCCTGCTACTCACACCACCTCCAGTCCTCCAAGCGCCGGATAGAGAAAAGGCTATGGGCGCTAGGTGTGAGGCTATTACTCACTAGCTGTGGGAGCTTGGGAAACCCAGTTTACAGGATGAAGTCAGGGCAGCATGCAGTGATCACCAGCATTAAATGTTCATATTCTCGCCATTGTCCTTAATTAAGACATCACTGGCAGTCAGTGACAGTGGCTCTTAGCAAAATGACACAGATTCTGTCTCTTCTCCAACATGCTCTTTTTGGATGGTGAGAGGACAAAATGACTTTTCTGTTACATTTTTGCCCTTTTTTTCTTTGATAAAATAGAAACAAATTTTGGTGTCTTATACCCCACATTTCAAGAATTTTTGACTAAATTATTGTTTTGTGCTATTATGTTTTTTAATTTTTTATTTAACATTTATCATTTTTTACATTTCTTTAAACAATATTTGCTTCCTCCACCCCCTCACTTTGAGTCCCCATAGAATTTCCTTCCCTAAGACACCCGTGCACCATCACCACAGTCCCCTGTGCTCCTCCCTCCTTCCCTCCCTCCTTTCACCTCTCTCCCTCCTCCTCCCCTGCAGTATATCTCTGGTTTATAATCATCTGTTTTTGTCTTGTTGTGTTTTGTACTGTTATTTTTTTTTAACACTGATGTCTTATTTGGTTCCCCCATATTCCTGTTACAAGTGAAACCATCCGATATTTTTCTTTTTCCTTCTGGCTTATTTCATTGAGCATAATTCCTTCTAGTTCCGTCCACATTGCTGCGAATGGCATGAGTTTATCTTTTTTGATTGTTGAATAATATTCCATTGTGTATATACCATATCTTCTTGATCCAGTCATCTGTTTTGGGCATTTGGGTTGTTTCCAGGTTTTACCTATTATAAATAGTGCTGCAATAAACATAGGGGTACAGGTGTTCTTTTGAATCACTGTTTTTGTGTCCTTTGGGTAGATCCCTAGTAGTGGAATTGCCGGATTGTATGGTAGCTCCATTTTTAGTAGACTGAGGTCTTCCACACAGCTTTCCATAGTGGTTGGACCAGTTTGCACTCCCACCAGCAATGTAAGAGAGTTCCTTTTCCACCACATCCTCGCCAACATTAGTTGTTGCTTGTTTTTTTGATATGTGCCATTCTTACTGGTGTAAGGTGGTATCTCAGTGTGGTTTTGATTTGCATTTCTCTGATTATAAGGGGTGTTGAAACATTTTTCATATGCTTGTTGGCCATTTGCATTTCCTCTTTGGAGAAATGTCTTTTGAGTTCTTCTGCCCATTTCTTGACTGGATTGTTTATTTTGATTTTGTTGAGCCGTATGTGTTCTTTGTATATCTTTGTGATCAGTCCCTTATCAATTGAATGGAGTGCAAAGATTTTTTTTTTCCCAATCAGGGAGGCATCTCTCTGTTTTGGTTAGTGTTACTTTTGCTGTGCAGAAGCTTTTCAGTTTGATGCAATCCCAGGTGTTTATCTTTGCCTTCACTACCACTGCTTTGGGTAATGAATCTTTAAAGATGTTTCTGAGATGTATGTCTTGTAGTGTTTTACCTATATTTTCTTCTATATATTTTATGGTTTCAGGTCTTGTGTCCAGTCCTTTTATCCATTTTGAGTTGATGTTTGTGCACAGTGAGAGGTAGTGGTCTAGTTTCATTTTTTTGCATGTGGAGGTCCAGTTTTCCCAGCACCATTTATTGAACAAACTGTCCATGTTCCATTGCATATTCTTTGCTCCTTTGTCAAAGATTAGTTGTTCATATACAGGTGGCTTTATTTCTAGGCTCTCTATTCAATTCCATTGGTCTGTGTGTCTGTTTTTGTCCCAATACCAAACTGTTTTAATTATTATGGCTTTGTAGTATAGCTTGAATTTTAGAAGTGTGATACCTCCTTTCTCCTTTGTTTTCATCAGTTGGGCTTTGGCTATCAAAAGAACAATCAGAGATTACTATGAACACTTATATGCAAACAAATTCAACAACCTAGAAGAGATGGACAAATTCCTAGAATGATATAATCATCCAAAGTTGGACAAAGAAGAAATAGAACAACTAAACAGACTAATTACAAGCAGCGAAATTGAGGCAGTAATCAAAGCACTCCCCTAAAACAAAAGCCCAGGCCCAGACAGCTTCACAAATGAATTCTACCAAACGTTCAGCAGTGAATTAGTGCCTATCCTACACAAACTTTTTCAAAAAATTGAAAAAGAAGGAATAATACCAAATACATTCTATGAAGCCAACGTTACACTAATACTAAAACCAAACAAAGACAGCACAAAAAAAGAAAATTATAGGCCAATCTCCCTAATGAACACTGATGCAAAAATCCTCAACAAAATCCTTGCCAAAAGAATCCAACAATGCATCAAAGGGATAGTACACCACAATCAAGTGGGATTCATCCCAGAGGCACAAAAATGGTTCAATATACGAAAATCGCTAAGTGTAATCCAACACATCAACAAAAAGAAAAATAAAAACTATTTGATCATATCAATAGATGCTGAGAAAGCATTTGACAAAGTCCGACAACCATTTATGATGAAGGCCCTTGAAATTCTTGGGATAGAAGGAACATACCTTAACATGATAAAAGCCATGTATGACAAACCCACTGCCAACATTATTCTCAATGGCGAAAAGCTGAAGGCCTTTCCTTTATGATCAGAAACAAGACAAGGATGTCCTCTCTCACCACTTCTCTTCAATATAATACTGGAGGCCCTAGCTAGGGCAGTAAGACAAGAGAAAGACATACAAGGAATCCAAATAGGGAAAGAAGAAGTAAAATTATCACTATTTGTAGATGATATGATAATATACATAGAGAACCCTAAAAACTCCACAGAAAAACTACTCAAAATAATCAACCAGTTCATTAAAGTAGCAGGATACAAAATCAACATGCAATCAATACGCAATCAATCGGAAGGAGAAGAAATCAAGAAAACCATCCCTTTTATAATTGAAACCAAAAAAATCAAATACTTTGGGAATAAACCTAACAAAAAAGGTGAAAGACCTATACAAAGAAAATTATAAAACACTGTTAAAAGAAATTGAAGAAGACACAAAGAAATGGAAAGACATCCCCTGCAAATGGATGGGAAGAATCAACATTATTAAAATGTCCATCCGCCCAAAAGCAATATGCAGATTCATTGCTATTCCAATAAAAATCCCAATGACATTCTTCAAAGAAATAGAACAAATACTGATGAAATTCATATGGAACCACAAAAAACCACAAATAGCCAAAGCCCTACTGTTTTGTGATATTATGTTTGACTTGGAATAGAATTTTTTTCCCCAGAGAACTGAACTTGTCCTAAATCAAATGACAGCAGTAACTCTGCTCTCTTCCCTTAGCTTTTTGACAGGTGTTAAAAATCGATGCTTTGGGGCCATCCTGGTGATGCAGGTAGTTGAGCTCAGCCTTGTGAAACTCTCTGCAGCCTCTGCAGTGCGGGTTTGATCCCGGCCAGCCGGGGAGACACCCACATGGCACAGCAGACCCCTCCTGTCTTGTCCACTGCTCCCCTCAACCGTGTGTTTTGGTCAATCTGCCTGTTCTGTTCCCCACTCTGTCTCTGGTAAATCCTCTCACCCTCCCGCACATCTGGTCTGTATCCTAGTTCTTGTATGCATGAATAAATAAATAAATATTTTAAAAATAAATAAATAAATGCTTCAGGGCCTCCTCGGTGGCGGCGCAGGGGTTAAAGACAGCGCTATCAAGCTATCAGCAGCCACTGCAGCATGAGTTCGATGCCCAGCAGGGAGCTGACCCACATGACACAGCAGACCTCTCCTGACTCTCCCGCTGCTCCCCTCACCAGTGTACTTCAGTCAGTCTGCCTGTTCTGTTCCCCACTCTGTCTCTAGTGAATCTTCTCATTCCCCACACCTCTGGCCTGTACCCCAGTTCTTGTATGCATAAATAAATAAATCTTAAAAAAAATAAATGCTTCAGGGCCTCCCTGGTGGCGCAGCAGTTGAGCGCTGGGTTGAGAAGCTGCCCGCAGCCTCTGCAGCACCAGTTCCATCCCCGGCCACTGGGTGAGGGTCCCTCATGGGGCGCAGACCTCTCCTGCTGCACCCGCTGCTCCCCTCAGCAGTGTGCTTCATCAATCTGCCTGTTCTGCTCTACGCTCTGGCTCTGGTGACTTCTTTCACCCTCCCATGCTTCTGACTGTACCCAGTGCTTGTATAAATAAATAAATAAATCTTAAAGAAAAAAAAAATAATGCTTCATAGATATACGGAATCAAGATGAGTGTGAGCTGTGATCTGGCAAGAAAGGATGTTTGTTAGATGAATCTCCCTGGTACTCACTTCACCTGGTAAATGCGTATGTCCCTGGCTGGTTTCTAAACAATATCTAGGAATCATAATGAAGGATTAAATAAAGGAATAAACAAAAACACTGACACCCAGGGAAACACTTGCTTCCAATGACAGAATAACAAGTTTCAGTTAATTACAGCAAGAGGTTCATGCCTCTTCTTACAGTCTCTTCCCAATAATAAAGATTCTATTCCTTGATGCTATCTTATACTTTTCAGGGTATACTGCAGAGTGATGGAGGAGAATGAGCTACTCATCAGGCAAAGGGCTGTGAGCAGAGCACAATCACGGCAGGAGACAACGTCCAAGAGGATAAATAAATACATAATAAGCTTTATTCTCTGCATCCTCTCTAAGGAGAGACTTCTTGCTGTCTGCCTCTGCCCCTCCCTAAGCCACTCCTTAAAGCAACTACTCTAGGGGAGTTTGCTCCCATCCAGAGAGGGCAAAGGGCACATGATTTGGCATCAGAGTGACCATCATGACCACTGAGGGCAAGGCAACCGGAGAAAACCACTCAGGCGTGTTGAAACTAAAGAACTAGGCATCACACTAGTGTGTAGAGGGGCCCAAAATACCACCACAATGGAAACCATGATGGAATACTATACAGCTTTTAAAATAACAAGTTTATGGACTACCCACAAGCAGAAATGTTCATATAGAAGGGTGTCAAGTGGAGACAAGGTCAATTTTAATTTATATGGATGCATCTAAATGTTCATTGCCGCTATCAAAAGATTTTGCAACCTCAGAGATAAGTTTTATAAAGTTGTCCCATCTCAACTTTAATGGACTACACAACCGTATCTTGCATTTTTCTAGTAAGTTCATTTTGTATTGAACTTCTATTTGTACTTCCTTTGCTAGCCTCAAAACGTACACTGGAGTTGGACCAGCAAGGCAGTAAGAAGGGGCTCTTGGGACTTTTCCACTTGCAAGTTATCTTTGCTCAATACCTCTTTGTTAATTTTCTTCTGGAGGCCTTTCTATAGTCATATCAAACTGTTACAGGGATGCTGGAACCCGGTCCTTGTTTGTTACCTTACCTTCCTATTATGAATGAATCTGGTCCTTGTTTTGAAAACCATAAAATCCTGGTCAGCCACTACCCTGCTTCCCTGCTACCCACCCTGGTCTCAAACCCATAAAATCGGGACCTTCACAGCTCTCCGGTCACACGTGTGGCTCACAGTAGTTGCCACTTCCCCTAGGGTGTGATCCACAATAAGCCTTCCTTGATGAGCCTTTGACTGGGTATCTCTCTACATTCTTTTTGTTATAGCAATAAAACCAGACAACAAATCTAACAAGACTGTTGATTAATTATAATTGCACAGGTGGCAGTCACCAAACTCAAATGCAACATGACTGCACGTGTTGAACAGGGGCTTGGGGTCCAGATCCCTTAGCTGAATGCCAAGGGTATGGTCAGGAAAGTCAAAGGACACAGAGAAGTCAAGGAGAGCCCATGTATTTATTTTAGCACTGTCACTCTGGCAAAATTATGGCCTGTGTACTGTCAAGTTTGTTCTGTCTGAATATGTAGAAAAAAAAAGCTCATAAGGCAGAGGTGCAGTGGAGCAGGGAGTAGGTGCTAAAATAGCAAGCACCCAAAGGAAGGCCCAATTCTCCACGGGATGCTTGAAAGTCCTTCCTGTGCAACAGGCAGTTAATGTGCCCTTTTCATCATTTCGTCTTCCGCATCCTGTTAAAGCCTCCTTCTGCTTTAGCCCCTGTCCAATGCGGCTTTCCATAAATAGAGTGATGACAGCTGTGTCTGTTGGGAAAACCACAGCCCCACTTTTCTTTCCTCAGAAGTGCCTTGGGGCTGTGATACTTACCACTGCTTAACAAGGTGGGGTTTACAAGGCCAGCGGTGGAGAAGCTGGTTATTTCTTCCTTGACAGTGTCTGTCATTCTGGCAGCTGCCTCTAGGAAAATGGCAGGTGGGACCAGATGCTGATTCCCAGCCCCAAGGTTGATTCACCCCAAACAATGATAACTATGAAGATCAGGAGTGAAACATTCTTTGCCTCTCTGATGCATTTTCTCTTACTAAATTACTAATTTTTTGTATTATACCTTTGTATGAACTTTATTAATAACATTATTACTTGAGTGGAACACTAAGAGTAAAACAAACTCAATAATAAAAAAGCATTTTTATTTTTTTTAAATATTTATTTATGCATTCAAGAACTAGGGTACAGGCCAGAGGTGTGGGGGGTGAGAGGATTCATCAGAGACAGAGGGGGGAGCAGAACTGGTGAATCCACTGAAATACACTGCTGAGGGGAGCAGAGGGAAAGTCAGGAGTGGTCTGCTGCATCATAAGGGTAACTCCTAGGCAGGAACCGAGCTTGTGCTGCAATGGCCGCTGACAGATTCATAGGGTGCATCTCAACTCCTTGCGCCACCAGGGAGGTCCTAAAAAAGCATTTTTAATGACACATTTATGTTACATTTTTCGTTTCTACTACCTTTTTTACTATCAGGAAAATGAGGTTCAAGATACCAAGACAGACTTACCCGGAAGTCTACTTACCCCCATGCTATTAAGAGCTGTATGGCCTTAGGTAAGTCTCTTGACCTCTCTGGGCTCAGTTCCTCTCTAAAGACAGGAAGCGACTTAGACTTGAAGGAGATGTCAGGTCCTGTCTGGCTCTAATTATCTTCATACTAATTGTTATTGCTTTTCTTCATTATCAATTGTTTTAACTTTTGTTTTAGGGATATGTGTTTATTTTTCTTGATCCCCACAACTTTCTCATCACCTAACTCTCATCTGTCTCCTCTCTGAGAGGATTTCTCCCGTAAATCCCGCTAAAATAGCTTATTCACCCAACTCCAGTTTAAACACAATTACCCGACACACATAGTTGCTGAAAATTGGCCATGTCGTCTCTTCCAAAACCTAGTAAACAATAAATAAATATTGATGATTGAATTAATGAATAAATCTTTTATCAGTTCCTTTGTACCACTGAAAAAATCTGGCACTGTGCTGTTCACTATGGTAGCCAATAGTCACATGTGGCTGGTCAAATTTAAATTAATTAAAAGTTCAGTTACTCAGTCTTGTTAGGCACTTTTTTCAGAGTTCAGCAGACACAAGTGCTTAGTGGCTTGTGTGATGGTCGGTGCAAGACAGAACATTTCCATCATCACAGAAAGGTCTCTTGTTCTGGTCTCAGTTCTGACTGTCCCCCTCCAGCTCCTGTGATCACTCATGGAAGCTATCAAGTGTCTGAGGGTCACCTCCTCCATACCAGACCATTCTCCATTCTGTAGGTTCATTTTTTCATGCAACAAATATTTAAGGGGTGTTGGGAGCTTGCTGCTCTAAAGGGAGCTGGAGTTTTTGGAGAACACCTGTTTACTCTGCATACGGAGTTCCAGGATGTTAGAAGTTCTCCAAACAGAACTTCTTCCCAGAATTGACTCCTGTTCTCTGCGGATGGACTGATTTCTGCGCATGTTCCCCACTAACCAGGAAAACTTGTTTTCAGCAGTAACTTATTAATCTGTATAAGCGAAAACACAATTGCATGCTATTTTCTTGTTCCTTTGTTCATATCTTTAATAAAAGCTTGGGCTGGGAGAGTGAAAGGCAGAGCTGCTCTCAGTGGCCCTCTCCCCAGCCTCCCACCATTGCAAATTCATTTAGACTCTGAGTCTTCGTTAATGGCAGAGAACTTCATTGGCTGTCCTGTCTGTGGCAGTGGGTGTTTTAAGTGATGCAAAGGGAGACATACTATATGCCATGTCTTTATAAAACTCAATAGGAGAGCCAATAGGATTCAAGTCAGACCTAGTCCTAGCTAGAGGTAGTGTGTGTATGTCAATCCCATGCTTAAAAACCAGTTATAGTTATTTCTAGCTAAGTTCCTCACAGAATTCCTGTAATGTTGGGCTCTGGAGGGATAAAGCATATAGGGAGGGCCTCCGGTGGCACAGCGGTTGAGCGCTGGGTTGCAAAGCTACCCACAGCCTCTGCAGCGCCAGTTCAATCCCCGGCTGCTGGGCAAGGGTCCCACATGGCGCACAGACCTCTCCTGCCGCCCGGCCCACTGCTCCCCTCAGCAGTGTGCTTCCTCAGTCTGCCTGTTCTGCTCCCCGCTCTGGCTCTGGTGAATTCTCTCACCCTCCCACGCTTCTGACTGTGCCCAGTGCTTGTATAAATAAATAAATAAATCTTTGGGAAAAAAAAAATCTTTTTCTTTGAATCCTTGCCAAGTAACCCCAGATAAGTAAGAATTCCTTTTCCTGTGTGCCCACAGACCTCTGCTGTTAAGCCTAGTGTCACTTATTATGTTTACCCTAACCTCGTTTTTCAATGGGGCTCTCTCTGCTGTCCGAGGAACTTCTCATTCATCAGAAGTCCAGTTCCTGACATATAATAGGACCCTAATAAATAACTCTGGACAGATGATAACTGAATGATGATTAGATGAACAAATGAAGGCAGAAATAAATGAATATTATGAATGTGCAGGGCCTGCTTGAAATTCTCCAGAGAGGTTTGAGAATTTTGAAATGGAATAAGAAGGCCATAACTGCCTACTTATTCTTATGCTACTTTCCTTACGTTGTTATTTTTAACCTGTTTTAAATGTCCCTTCTGCCCTTTTCTTCTGTTGTGAAAGACATTTTTCTTTTTTGCCCCCACCATCTTTCCTTTCTGTTTTAGCCACAACTCAAAGACCAAAAGCTTCACTTCCAAATGCCACATGTCCCAAAACTCTCTTTCTTCTGATTGGAGAAAGGTATCTTACTTAGTAACCACACCAAACTTCCCTGTTTAGGCCCAATCTCAAAACTCTTATACAGGAAATGTAAAATCTTCATTAAACATTAATGAATGTCTTCATTAAACATGGTCACACCACTATTTGAGTGTTTTATAAACCAATCTGAAGCAGGCCTAATGTTTCTTCATTTTTCCCAGGCCTTTAAAAGCTCAATTAAACCAAAGAGAAAGTTCACAAAATAGCTACATGGAGGTTCCGTCGTGGGGTCCTTGGGGGTGACTGTCCATCACAAGGCTTTTCAAAGGGAGGGAAGAGGTGTCCCCTAACACCCTACAACAAGCCAGCTCAACCAACCTAAATATTAATTAACCCATTCAACTAGCAGGTAAATTTTCTGGGATTCAAATCCATATTTTTGATATTTCAGGATATTTTAAGTGATCATTAATTTTCCTCAAAGCTGCCCCTTCACATGGCTAATCACCGAAATGACTGCAGATACACCATCTGATAAAGAAACCTGCAGTAGGGGCCTCCCTGGTGGCGCAAGGGGTTAAGCACCACACCATGAAGCAATCTGCAGCCTCTGCAATACGATTTTGATCCCCAGCCAGCCAGGGAGAAACCCACATGGCGAGGCAGACCTCTCCTGTCTCGCCCACTGCTCCCCTCAGCAGTGTGTTTCAGTCAGTCTGCCTGTTCTGTTCCCCACTCTGTCTCTGGTGGATCCTCTCATCCCCCGCATCTCTGGCCTGCACCCCAGCTCTTGTATGCATAAATAAATAAATCTTTTTTTTTTTTTAAAAAAAAAGAAACCTAGAGTATTCACTGAAAGTATACAGCCTGTCTGGCCCCATCCGACACCTCCAATTCTTCTCACTCTCCCCAGTGGTTTCAATTCCATGTCTTTCACTATGAACTCTTGAAGAAAAAATTGGGTTGAATATATCATAACTACCTCCACCTAGAATTATTTCAGCTAAATTTGTAAGTATCAATTACACAAGAGCAATATTCCAACATTTAAAAACCTTTCACTAGTCAATTAACAATACTTATGTTGAAGCCCAGGGTGCTGTGGGGCCCCAGGTGCTGTAGGGCCCAGTGCAAGGAGGAATTTGTACAGGAGTCAGAGTAGGTGAGATAGAAGTGAAGTGTTTCTTTTTTTTTTAAAGATTGATTTATTTATGCATACAAGAGCTGGGGTATAGGCCAGAGGTGTAGGGGTGGGAGATGTGTGTGAGAGGATTCACCAGAGACAGAGTGGGAAGCAGAACAGGCAGATCTACTGAAATACACTGCTGAGGGGAGCAGCAGGCGAGACAGGAGAGGTCTGCTGCGCCATGTGGGCCACCTCCCTGGCTGGGGATGGAACTTGTGCTGCAGTGGCTGCGGATTGCTTCTAGTGCTGTGTCTTACCCCCTTGAGCCACCAGAGTGGCCCAGAAGTGAAGTGTTTATTGCAAGCAGCAGTACACTCAAGAAAGAGAGTGTGGGCAGATCCAAGAGAGACTAATGCCCTAGGTCCTCAGACACCTGCCCCCCCCCCCACACACACTTAGTAAGGGGCTCACAGATGGGGTCCTGTACTGGTCCTAACTAGTTGTTTGTTTAGCAAGACAGTTGAGTCATAGCAGGACCCTGGAGGTTAAGCCAACATTGAGGAAGTTTAAACAAGTAGGTTTTGAGTCATCTTGCCCCAAACAATTTTCCAGTTACTAGATTGGAGAGAGGTGTAATTTACCCCATCCCCCCCCACTCAGAGATTTAAGTCCCTTCCTTATTAACTTAACCTCTATTTATCAGCCTGATGAAAATAGTGGGGATAGCATAACTTTGTCCTTGAGTCCTGTCCCTCTGTCTCTGCCCTGGGACCCTTCCTGTCTCAATCCCCCCAAGAGATCTTTCATCCTCTTTATTAAAAAGTGCAAAGGAATGATGGTCTCAGTCTGCAGTAGCTACTTCTTGTTGAATGTGGGGGTAGTCCCGACCTACAGGTGTGAGGGGTGAAATTGTGCCTCAGCATGAGAGAGAGAGAGAGAGAAAGAGAGAGAGAATGGAAGAGGGCTCCAGGTTTTGGACAGGTTGTTACCTGCGGTTGTTGAACCTTTGATACCAAGAGTTTGAGCAGACACGAGCCCACCATTCAGAGGATAAGAGTAATTACTAGGATGCCTGTGAGTGAGGAGACCCAAGATCACCATGCTGTAAGCCAGTCCCGTGGATTTGACACCTCTCAAATTCTATGGCCTTTTGGAGACCAGTGGGACCAAGCCATGTAAGGAGATCAAAAGGAGTAAACATATTTGCTGACAGTTGCCGTAGGACTGAATGAGTCCAATAATTTATTCATACCAACTAGAAAAGGCTTTGTTGAGAGAGCCTCCCTGGTGGCCTAGGGGTGAAGTCTCAACACTATCACCAATACAGCCTGAGTTCGATCCGCAGCCAGTGAGGTGACCCACATGGCGCAGCAGACCTCTCTTTTCTCCCCTGCTGCTCTCCTCAGCAGTGTATTTCAGTAAATCTGCCTGTTCTGCTCCCCACTCTGTCTCTGGTGAATCCTCTCATCTTCCCCCCGCCCCATACTTCTGGCCTACACCCCACTTCCTCTATGTGTAAATAATAAATAAATCTTAAAAAAGAAAAGGCTTTGTTGACAGCAGGTGTCCAGGACCAGGGCGCAGGTTCTTTAAGGTGCTCCCCCTCTGGGAGGCAGCTTCTTTCTCTGTTTTTCGTTTCCAGGCAACCCTGGAGCTCAGCTCAAAGTTGCCGCTATTACTGGTCTGTAAATATGAGTCTCAGAGAGAAAAAATTAGATATTTTTTTCTTTTTATGTTCTTTAAGGTCTGAGAGCAATTTAATCATTCAGCCTCTCTTCCACTTAAAGGCTCAGCCACATCCAGTCCTTGTTAAATCTAAGAGTTGAGTATACAAAGTGACTACTTTCAGATTTTTATTTTTTCTGATAAGCTTCTGGTCTGGTTTTAGAAATGACCCAGTAATTTATATAGCTGTGATCAAAGCTGCACGAAGGGAGTCAGAGAGGGTGCATGCTTGTGTGTATGTGTGTGTGTGTGTGTGTGTGTGTGTGTGAAGAGTCTCAGGGTTTCAGTAGATATTAAACAGTGATCAGATGAGGAATTTTTTTTAAGATTTATTTATTTATACAAGAACTGGGGTACGGGTCAGAGGCACACGGGAGGGTGAAAGAATTCACCAGAGACACAGCGGGGAGCAGAACAGGCAGAGGAACCAAAGACACTGCTGAGGGAGCAGCAGGCGAGGCAGGAGAGGTCTGCTGCACCTCAGATGAGGAATTTTTGTAAGAAATAAAAACTTGCCAGAGGTTCAGAGCTTCTCAATGATCCCTTTTTCAACAAAAGAGGAATTCCTCCCTAATCTCTGAAAAGTTTTGCTGACTTTTAACTACTGTAAAGAACTGATCCTAATGTGAGGAAGGGGTTAAGGGTTTCTCAGGAAAGAAGTATTGTATAATCCTAGTGATTCAGCCTCATTATCTTCACTCAGCCTGGAAAAGTAGCAGCAAAGGGTGCCATGTTACCCTACCTCAAGCATAAACCCAGGTTTAACAAGAACACTGGGCATTTGTGCTTTAGCTTCAGGGAAAATCAAATAAGGAAAAAAAGGCTTCAGTTTCAACCAGAGAGAACATGAACAAGCTTAGGAGAGAATGTCTTGTTATACAGTAGATGTCTGTACTTTTTCTCAAGAGAGAAGGGAATTTGGCAAGTATTTACAGAGAGACTTTTGTGGAGAAGATGAGCTGTGGAGGACAGAAAGAAAAGTAAGGTTCTTGCAGTCTCTGCTTTACAGGGCTCATGGTCTAGTTGGTACAATAAGGCCATCACTGAGAAAGTTATGATTTATATAGAATAATGACTCAAGACATGACGTGAGGCTGTTGTGTATGCACGTGTAGTGTGTGGGAGAGTGCTCTCCAGATGGCCCCTGGCTTCCCATGATCCTAGCTGTGATTTTTTGACATTACAATGATGTGAAAGCAATACACGTTCTGTGGAAACTACTTCCATTTTGATCTTTCCCCGGAGTGGTGCTATGTGGTACGATCCTTGACAGTGGCAGGAAGCATGGCTCCCAGTCAGCCTGTTGATTACAAAAGGAAGAAACAAACTGTATAGGCACAGCTCACTGTCTTTCTAAATAACAGTATGGTTGCCAAGCCAATGGCTAAGCCAACTGAATAGTCAGGACTGCATTATCTTCTACGACCTGTTGTTGGGTCTCATCAAAGAGAGAAAAACTGATGGCTCTGTTGCTGTAGTATTCCCATCATCCAGAAATTCATTTTATTTATTTATTGGGATAACATTGGTTTACATCATTGTGTGTGTTCTAGAAGTGTAGGATCTCCCCCTTCAGGTATTTTTAGCATACTGCACTCACCACCAAAACACCCAAAGGCCACCACCATAGTCCATCGTGCTTCCTCCCTACTTTGTTCTCACCTCTCTACTTTCCCTTCCGGAAGCCTCAGTTCTATAGTCAGCTTTCAAGGGTTAGCTTTTTAGTTTGGCTTTATTTGACCCTTTGTTTGGTTTCTCTATGTTCTACATATAAATGTCACCATCCTATATTTGTCTTTTTCCTTCTGACTTATTTCGCTTAATCCCCTCTGGCTTCATTCATGTTACCACAAATGGCAAGAGCTTGGATAACTTTTTGATATCTGAGTAGTATTTGATATCTTTTTGATAGCTGAGTAATATTTGATATTTTTTGATAGCTGTACTATCAAAATAGTAGTATCTGATAGCTGTATCAATCAAATAGTAATATGCAATATCTTTTTGATAGCTGAGTAGTATTTCATTGTGTATATCTTCTCACTCCTCTGTATTTGGGAACTTACATTGTTTCCAGAGCTTTGCTATTGTAAATAATGCTGCAAAGAACACTGGAGTACATGTTTCCCTTTGAATTAATGTTTTTGTGTTCTTGGGGTAGATACCTAGGAGTAGAATTGCTGGGTCATGTGGTACATCTATTTTTTTAAAAGATTTATTTATTTATGAATACAAGAGCAGGGGTGCAGGCCAGAAATGTGGGAAGGTGAGAGGATTCACCAGAGACAGAGTGGGGAACAGAACAGGCAGACTGACTGAAACACACTGCTGAGGGGAGCAGCGGGCGAGACAGGAGAGGCCTGCTTTGCCATGTGGGTTGCTCCCTGGCCGGCTGGGGATCGAACTTGTGCTGCAGTAGTTGCAGATTGCTTCATAGTACAGTGTTTAAAACCCTTGCACCCCCATGGAGGCCCAGGTACATCTATTTTTAATATTTAATTTTACTAATATCTTCATACTGTTTTCCATGGGACTGGACCAGTCCACATTCCCAGTATATGAGAGCTTTTCTCCACATCCCCACCAACACATCATTTCTGGTGTTTTTGACACAGTCTATTCTCATGGGTGTGAGGTAGTACCTCACTGTAGTTTTGATTTGTGTTTCCCTGACAATAAGTGATGACAAGCATTTTTTCATGTGCTTATTAGCCATCTGTGTGTCTTCTTTGGAAAAGTGCCTCCTAATTCTTCAAACATTAGTCAGGCCAGTGTGCTTTCAGCTGTGCATGTTAAAGTGAGAACCCACACAGCCATTCTGCTTTTCACTCTCCGTGCAGGGTTCAACAAATTACCTGAGATTTTCAACACTTTACCATAAAAGAGGCTCCGTGTTAGATGATTTTGCCCCACTGTGGTTAATATAAGTGTTCTAAGCATGCTTAAGGTAGGTAAGGCTAAGCTATGATATTTGGTGGATTAGTTGTATTAAATGCACTTTTTACTTAAAAGGAAAAAGAAAATTATCAGATGGTTTCACTTATGGGAGGAATATAGGGGAACCAAATAAGACATCAGGGGAAAATAATAACAATAAAAAAACACAACAAAACAAAACAAAAACAAACAGACAATTATAAACCAGAGATATCCTGCAGGAGATGGGGAGGGAGAGGGATCAGAGATGGGGGAGGATCCCAAGGGACTGAGGTGATGATGCACGGGTGCCTGCCTTGGTGAAGGGAATTCTATGGGGACCTGAGCGTGGCAAGGGCGAAGTAAATATTGTTTAAAAATGAACAATGGTGTAAAAAATAAATAAAAAAAACCACCCCTGCTATATTGCACTTGAGAAGGATATTTAATGGTTGTGGTTGTCTTAGTCTGTTAGGGATGCTATAAAGGAAATAGACTGAGTGATTTATGAACAACAGAGATTTATTTCTCTTAGTCCTAGAGGCTAGAAGTGTGAGTCTAGAAGGATGAACAGAACAGCCAGTCGCCTTCTGGATTGCAAACTTCTAGTTTCCCTAAGTGGCAGGAAGTGCAGAGAGGATGCTAGCTCTTTTTCGAACTCACCTAAGTATACTAATCTCATTCACAAGGGCTCCATTCTTATAATCTCATCTAACCCTAAATTACCTCCCAAAGGCCCCACCTCTTACTGCCATCATATTGGGCGGTAGTGTTTCAATATGTGAATGTTTGGGGTACAAAAACACTCAGTCTGTAACAGTGATTGATTACAACAACTTCCCCCCACACCTTCTTCCTTGAGCAGAATGTCTGCTCCACTAAAGAAGCCAGTTGCTCAATTTCCCAACTTTCTTATAGAGCATGGCCACGTGGCTCCACCCTGGCTCACAATACCAAGAAGAAATCTGCTAGGGGACATATTTTTGGAAAAGTTTTCCTCCCTATTTTATAAAAGAGAACTCTGAATAGGATGACTTTCTTCTAGTCTTCCTTTGGGGGTGTTGTGTAAGTACATCAAGCTTGGCTGACAGAGCTATCTTGCGTGGATCAGGAAGAAATTAAAGAATGACACATAAGTCCATCTGAAATCCTGACACTTGTTACTGTGTTGATCATCCTCAGAAGACAGATCCCTCCTTGTTTAAACACTATTGGTTGAGTGTTCTATTTACTTGCAGATAATATGTTGCCAGTGAAAGAGGGTGCTGCAGAGACTGCCCTAGGGCACGTTGCAGAGAATTCATACTCTTTTACAAAAAAAAAAAAGGTGTTTATTATCCTTTTCTTCATTATATGGCAGCAAAAGAAAAAATATGAAGAGAAAACTCCAAGACAAAGAGAATACCAGTGCTGGCCTGGAAAGAAGGGACTGTCAACAACTAAGCTGGCAGTAAACAAAGTGAACAGCATTTTGCCATGTGTTTGTAGCTGAGAGAAATCTCTCTATAAAGGAGACAATGGATAAAAGCAAAACAAAGACTGAAGACTCCGAAGATGATAAGCAAGAAAGGAATAACCCAGTGGAGACCAGAGTGGGATGCCAACGGTGTAGGCTCGGAAGAGGATGGTAGAACCCAGAACAGCAGAAACTGAAGGTCTGTATCACCACAGTAGTCTCTCCACTCACGTCTATGGGTTTCAGTAGCTCTCAACTAATCTTTTACTTTTTTACAAAGACCCAAGTTAAAGTGTCCCTCGATATGCAGCTATAGATAGATACCAGCTTCGTGTGGGTCTGCTTTGATTGATAAAATAAAGATTCCAGTGCTCTTTTACCACTTTGTTTTATCAAGGAGAACATCTCTCTGGGGTACTACAAGCTGGATAATCATTAAGCACTTTTGTTAACTGGTGGATGATAGATAGCTGCCCCCAATGTCGATTAAATAGGCACAGACAAGAAAGAGAAGCAGGCTCCATCTGTCCATTGCTGATGCCGGCCGCCCTGAGAAAGCAGTCCAGGCATGGACAATCTGTCACATCTCAGCGATGAGTGTCCTGTGGTGCCTTTAACAGGAACCAAGGTGCTGTGCTAGACAACTCTCCTCCAGGAATGGGAATCCATGACCTGACCCCACGAGAATGAAAGCATTTCTTTCCCAGAAAAAGAAGAGCTGGATTTCTTTTCTTTTCTTTTTTTAAAGATTTATTTATTTATTTATATAAGCACTGGGTACAGTCAGAAGCACAGGAGGGTGAGGGAATTCACCAGAGCCAGAGCAGGGAGCAGAGCAGGCAGAAGGACCGAAGTACACTGCTGAGGGGAGCAGCGGGCAGCAGGAGAGGTCTGTGCGCCATGTGGGACCCTCCTCCGGTGGCCGGGAGCAGCCGGGATCGAACCAGTGCTGCAGAAGCTGCGGGCAGCTTCGCAACCAGCGCTCAACTGCTGCGCCACCGGGAGGCCCTGGATTTCTTGATATTCCCGACCCCTACCCCCAAACACACATGCTATTTTTAAAAGAGAACCTCAGTTTCCCTGCCAGAAAACTGATCCTAATGTTTTGTAAAGGATCATATTAAAAAGAAAGATCCTTGGCACCGTGAATGAATGCATGCCAGTGTCCTTACACAACTGAAGCCCTTGGAAATATGGCTTCCCAACCCACTGGGGGCACACGAGCTTCCCAGGAGGCCCAGCTTGCTTTAGGGCTAAAAATGGAATTAGAAATTCCAACTAATGTCATCTGATTCTGATCAAGGACAGAGTCTTTGGCTACTCCCTCAGCATTCAAAGAATGTAGTATTATTCCCCGATAACACACTGACTCTCCATGAGTTACAGAGTCCCAGTGGAGAAGTAAATATTTGCCTTGGGTGAAAATGAATTTCCCAAAAAAATATGACACAAACACTACCTTTTGGTCTCAGATGAATCAAACTTTATAACGAGAAAGACTTTCCCATTAAAACTCTACTTTGGGTGGGCCTCCACGGTGGCACAGCGGTTGAGCGCTGGGTTGCGAAGCTGCCCACAGCCTCTGCGGCGCTGGCTCGATCCCCGGCTGCTCCCCGGCCACCAGAGGAGGGTCCCGCATGGCGCGCAAACCTCTCCTGCTGCCTGCTGCTCCCCTCAGCAGTGTACTTCGGTCCTTCTGCCTGCTCTGCTCCCTGCTCTGGCTCTGGTGAATTCTCTCACCCTCCCGCTCTTCTGACTATACCCAGTGCTTGTGTAAGTAAATAAATAAATCTTTAAAAAAAAAACCAAAACTCTACTTTGGGGAAGTGATTCTCAAAGGGCTGGTGGGGCTTCCTGATGGAGCTCCAGGGACATTGTGGGCCCCATAACCTGTTCTGTCTTACTGAGTTTAAAAGCGGGAACAACGCATAGCAGTGGGAAGAGCATGGGCTATGGATTCAGATCTGGGTTTAAAATTACTGTGTAATATCAACAAGTCAGCTACTTTATCTAAGCACCTACCTTATAGAGTTGATGTGAGATTATGTGTGTAAAGTACCAAAGAAAACATAAAGGATCAGTTTGCTAAAGCACTCATAAGACTAGAGATCTCAGCAGTATTGAGTTTTACTAATGACTTGAATGAAACAAGTTAATGCAATGTCAGGTAGAACAGGAGTGACCCAGGACTAATTAAATGCCCCTCTCCCATGTCTTTTGTGCCACATCAGATAATCTCTTGCACAGATTAACATGGAAAACATTTAAGTCAATTATATGGCTACATCACCTAGGGGAAAGCTATTATCAATTATCTTCCTATTACCTATCATAGTTATATAGCTTACTAAATTATATAACTTACTTAGCCATGTTCAGTGCATCCAGAGACACCAGATTTGTTACAAATGATCAAACCAGACAAATGAAGTAATGTTGGCAAGGATGTGGAGAAAGGGAACTCTCCTACATTGCTGGTGGGAATGCAAACTGGTTCAACCACTGTGGAAAGCTGTGTGGAGATTCCTCAGACTACTACAAATGGAGCTACCATATGACCCAGCAATTCCACTCTTAGGA
>NW_023601212.1:48265087-48293501 GCF_014898055.3 Talpa occidentalis
CCCAATTTGTTGAGCATTTTTTTTTTACCATGAAAGGATATTGTATTTTGTCAAATGTTTTTTCTGCATCTATGAACTAATCATGATTTTTATTCTTTATTTTGTTAATCTGGTATATAATATAGGTTGATTTGCATATGTTGAACTATTCTTGTATCACGGGAATTAATCCTACTTGATCATGGTGTATGATCTATTTAATGTATTGTTGAATTTGATCTGTTAATAGTTTGATGAGAATTTTTACACCGGTGCTCATCAGGAATACTGGTCTATAATTTCTTTTTTTGTAGTGTGCTTATCTAGTTTTGATATCAGGGTAAAGTTGGTCTGACAAAATGAGTTTGAAAGTGATCTCTACAATGCTATTTTTGGGATGTTTGAGATGGAGTGGTATCAGGTTTTTTTTTTTTAAAGATTTATTTATTTATGCATACAAGAACTGGGGTAGGCCAGAGGTGTGTGGGGTGAGAGAACTCACCAGAGACAGAGTGGGGAAAAGAACAGGCAGACTGACTGAAATACACTGCTGAGGGGAGCAGCGGGTAAGATAGGAGAGGTCTGCTGCGCCATGAAAATAATATGCCACAGTATAGTTTTTTTGTTTGTTTGCATTTATCCTGCTTGGAAAATCTTGAGCTTCCTGGATCTGTGTTTTGGTGTCTGTGATATTGTGATTTATAACAATAAATATATATTTGGCCTTCCTTTCCATTTGTGACACAGAGCTCCTAAAAACTTTTGAGTTTCCTAAGTGATAAGAGTCATAAAGGTGTCTTGATAGTCATAAGAAATCACCTGATATTCATATCAACACCTGAGTTTATACAAAGGTGACTTTTGGGGAAAAAAAAGAGAAGCTTTTTGATAGAGGCTGGTTGCTAGGAGACCCAATCATGTGATTAGGCGGTTGAAAGTTTCAGTCCCACTCTTCTGACTTCTAGGTGGTGGAGAGGGGTTGAATCAATCATCAACGACCAGTGATCCAGTCTTTCAGTTTATGTGTTGAAGTTTCCATAAAATCCCCAAAGAAAGGGGTTTGGAAAGCTTGCAGGCTGGTGACTCATGAGGACTTAAGAGAGTGGTGTGCTCAATGGAAACATGAAAGCTCTGTTCCCTTTCCCCCATACCTTGCTCTGTGTATCTCCTCAATATGGTTGTTTCTAAGTTCTAGCCTTTCATAACACACTTATAATTTGATGAGTACACTGTTGTTATGAGTTCTGTGAATACTCTGGCAAAGTAATTGAATCTGATGAGGTAGTTGTAGAACTTCCGAGGTGTAGCTGATCCATCACAAGCACAGGTGACATCCTGGAGTTGCCATTAGCATCTGAAGTGGAGAGGGGCTCAGTCTTGCTGAACCCAGCTCTTCACTTAAGCAATCGGATGCTATCTTCAGGTAGATGGTGTCAGGAGTGAGTTAATTGCTTGGTGGTGGTGGAAAAAAACACACTGTGGATGACATTAATGTGGGGAAATTCTCAGTCAATATTGTTTCAAAGATGTTTTTACTTCCTTTTTTTCTTCTTCTGGAATTCCCATTACATGTGTGTTACACCTTTTGTAGTTGTCCCACTCTGCTTAGATTCCCTTCCCCGCCCCCCCGCCCATTTTTGTTGTTTCTTTTTCAATTTGGAGGTTTCTATTGAGATATCTTTAAGCTCTGAGATTCTTCAGCCATGTGCAGTCTCTTAATGTGCCCATCAAAGGCATTCTTTATTTCAGTTAATTTTTTAAAAGATTTTTATTTATTTATTTATATAAGCACTGGGTACAGTCGGAAGCGTCGGAGGGTGAGAGAATTCACCAGAGCCAGAGCGGGGAACAGAACAGGCAGACTGACGAAACACACTGCTGAGGGGAGAGGTTTTTGCGCCATGTGGGACCCTTGCCGGCGGGTGGGGATCAAACCAGCGCTGCAGAGGCTGCGGGCAGCTTCGCAGCCCAGCGCTCAATCGCTGCACTACCAGGGGAGGCCCTATTTCAGTTAATTTTTAAGAGATTTATTTTTTTTTAAAAATTATGCATATAGGAACTGGGGGGTAGGCCAGAGTTGCTGGGGGAGGCAAGAGACAGAGTGAGGAGCAGAGCAGATGGCTCTACTGAAACACACGGCTGAGAGGAGGAGCAGGTCAGAGAGGAGAGTTCTGCCAGTGCCATGTGGGTCAGCTCCCTGGCCAGGGATTGAATTCAGGCTGCAGTGGCTGGTGATAGCTTGATAGCGCTGACTTTAACCCCTGCACCACCAGGGAGTCCCTAATGTAGCATTTCTTGTTGTGTTCTTAGGATTTCCATCTCCCTACTTATGTTGCATCTATTCTTGCATTTGTCTATTTTATCCATTACAGTCCTTAGCATATTATCATAATTGTTTTATGTTCTTGGTCTGATAGCTCCAACATTTCTGCTGTGTCTGATTCTGATGTTTGTTCTGTGTTTTTCACCCCTCGGCATGTTTTATAATTATTTTCTTGACAGCCATACATTTTGTACTGAGTAAAAGGATCTACTGTCACTAGATCTTTGTTTATGTGGTAGTGAAGGGTGGGGGAGGGGAAGCATTCTACAACTTATAATTGGATCTCAGTCTTTTTAGGCAGTTGTGCCTAAACTGTGAATCTCACAAGTGTTTCTCAGCACTCTCACCTTTTGGTGGGAAAGAATGGATAGCATGGTCTAAAGATGGGCATTTCCCTTTCTTGGGTAAATTAGATTCTGATAATGTTATGGAGCAATGGACTTGCTATTCAATGTGCATAGAGGCCAATACTATGACACCAGGCTTTGAAAAAAGAAAGAAATGTTATTGCAAATCACTTGGCAAGAAGGCTGGACTTAAATGCAAATCTGCCTCCCTGGTTAAAAAAGGGAATGAGGTTTTAGGGGAAGGGGTTGAGAAAAAAGGAATTAAATTGTGTTGGTTAAGGAGTGGGCTAAGGGCAAAGAAATGTGGAGTTGGCTGAGGTTCAGGCTAGTTACAGAGCAGTTCGTACAAGAAAAAGTATGAGGAAGCTTTTCCCCCCAGATAACTGGAATTTTGAATTTTTGTTGGTTGGGAAGTTCTGGGTAGTCCCATCTTCTGCATTTTCAGTCTCTTGGCTTCAGCCTGCCTTGGAGCTCAGCTCAAGGTTAGTCTCTTCTGCTTTTCAGGCTGGCTTAGCTACAGATAAACTGAGTTTGTGCCTCAAAGAGAAGTTAGATACATTCTTTTCTTTTGTGCTTTAGGATCTGAGAACAATTTTTTTTTTTAAAAAGATTTATTTATTTATTTATACAAGCACTGGGAGGAGGGTGAGAGAATTCACCAGAGCCAGAGCGGAGAGCAGAGGTACACTGCTGAGGGGAGCAGCAGGCGGCAGGAGAGGTCTGCTCGCCATGTGGGACCCTCACCCAGCCTCTGGGGATCCAACCGAGGCTGCAGAGGCTGCGGGCAGTTTCACAACCCAGCACTCAACTGCAGTGCACCGGGGAGGCCCAGGATCAGAGAGCAATTTAACCATTTAACCTCAGTTATAATACCCCAGCAGGTTATGGTCTGGATAATTAGTTTTCTCTGAGGTTAGTTTTGTTAAGAGGGATGGAGTGCTCTGCTGTATTTCTAAATGTTTCTTTTTTTTTTTTAGGTACTAGATTATTTTATTTTCTTAATTTAAAAAAAATTTTGATCTTTTTAAACAATATTTTATTCCCCCCACCCCTCAGGTTGAGTCCCCACAGAATTTCCTTCCCCAAGGCACCAGTGCACCATCACCACAGTCCCCTGTGCTCCTCCCTCCCTCCCTCTGATCCCTCTCCCTCCTTCTCCCGTGCAGGATGTCTCTGATTTGTAATTGTCTGTTTTTGCTTTGTTGTGTTTTGTACTGTTATTATTATTTTTTTTTACATGTCTTATTTGGTTCCCCTCTATTCCTGTTATAAGTGAAACCATCTGATATTTTTCTTTTTTCTTCTGGCTTCTTTTTTTTTTTTTTATAAAGATTTATTTATTTATTTATACAAGCACTGGGTACAGTCAGAGGTGGGAGGGTGAGAGAATTCATCAGAGCCAGAGCGGAGAGTAGAACAGGCAGAGTGACGAAGTACACTGCTGGGGGGAGCAGCGGGCGGCAGGAGAGGTCTGTGCGCCATGTGGGACCCAACCGGCGCTGCAGGGGCTGCGGACAGCTTCGCAACCCAGTGCTCAACCGCTGTGTCAGCGGGGAGGCCCTTCTTTTGGCTTATTTCACTGAGCATAATTCCTTCTAGCTCCATCCACATTGCTGCAAATGGCATGAGTTTATCTTTTTTGATTGCTGACTAATATTCCATTGTGTATATATGCCACATCTTCTTGATCCAGTCATCTGTTTTTTGGCATTTGGGTGTTTCCAGGTTTTACCTATTGTAAATAGAGCTGCAATAAATATAGGGGTGCAGGTGCTCTTTTGAATCAATGTTTTTGTGTCCTTTGGGTAGATCCCTAGTAGTGGAATTGCTGGGTGGTATGGTAGCTCCATTTTTAGTAGACTCAGGAAACTCCAGCCGGCTTTCCATAGTGGTTGGACCAGTTTGCACTCCCACCAGCAGTGTAGGAGAGTTCCTTTTTCATCACATCCTCGCCAACATTTGTTGTCGCTTGTTTTTTTGATATGTGCGATATTTCTAAATGTTTTTTTTTTTTTTACCCTGTCCTATGTCAGAAGCAAAAGAGGATTTATCTCCAATATTTACTGTGAAACTTGGTTGAGCATCTGGAAGTAAATCTCAAAAAATTCTGGTCCCCTTGATTTTTTAAGTGTCAGTCTTTATCTTGTTACTGGTTCTCATAATGGCCTCTGCTACTAAGTTTCTGCTCTGGTAACCAGTGACTTCTCATGTTTGCCTGCCTGTCTTTCTAATCTCAAAAGCAGTGATTTTCCCTATGTCCTTACCTTACCTACAGACCCTACATGAGTTGTTGATATTTCAGTCTGTTCAGTTTTTTACTTTTTGTTAGGATGGAGTGGTAACTTCCATGCTTATTATGTGTAGAACTTGAAAACTCAGCTTTTTAAAATGATCACTTCGTTGAGATATAAATAACATACTGTACAATTTACCATTTAAAGTGTACAATTAGGTCCTTCCTGGTGGTGCAGGGGTTAAATACAACGCTATCAAACTATCACCAGCTACTTTGACATGAGTTCCATCCCCTACCAGGAGATAACCCACATGACACAGCATATCTCTCCTATTTCACCCGCTGCTCCCCTCAGCAGTGTACATCTGCCTGTTCTGTTCCCTACTCTGTCTCTGGTGAATCCTATCACCCCCCCACACCTCTGGCTTACACCTCAGTTGTAAACATAAATAAATACAATTAAAAAAATCAGTGTACAATTAAATGGTTTTTAATATATTCAGATATGTATGACCATCACCACTGTTAAGTGACAAAACTAAAACAGTTTAGTAATGAGCTTGACGTTTTCATTAAAATGAAAACAACCCATGGATTTGGGGAGCATGGTGCTACTAAAGCAGTCGAATACTTTGTGAGCAAGAGTGAGTTTTATAAAGCATGGAAGAGGCAATGCACAGACAGGGCATGACTGGCTGAGGTTGCATATCTCACCTAACTTAGAAAGGTCAAAGAACAAGAAAGTAATCGCTTGGCATTTGGGGACCAGATAACTGGATAGATTGCATTTCTGGTCAATTGGAGCAATTATGGGGACACAAAAGTTCAGTTTGCTTGGGCAGGAGTGGCTCCATCTTGGTCCTAGACATTTATTTCAACACCACTTAATATAATATTTTCCAAGGTTCACCCACATTGCAGAATGGTTCCTTCATTTCTTTTTATGGCTGCAAAAACATTCCACTGTATGGATGGACCATGTTTTGTTTATCCATTCCTTTGTTGATAAGCATTTGAACTATTGTTGCTTTTTGCTTATGATAAATGATAATAGTTTTTAGCAATGGCTGTGGTCAGACCCAGGATACCTTTCAAAGGGTGTCCTAGAAAATTTGTGTGACACTGGGCTGTGTGTGAACCTAGTATGCTCTTCATGGCTTTTCTTCTTTGGTGGGTGCCAAAGCAGATTTTGAGTAAGATTACTCTCCAAAATGTAGGTGGGCCTCATGCAATCACTGAAGGCTTTAGGGAAAAAAGACTGAGGTGCCCTGAAGAAGGAACTCTGCCTTCGGAGGGCCTTTGGGTTGGAGTTGCAACATCAGCTCTTCCCTTCTCCAGTCACCATTCAGACCGTTACAGGGATCTTGGCAAAATAATATGTTCATTGAACCATGCTAGTTTATTCCCTCACATGTGTGAGGGAGAGGGGAGATGGGAGCTTGAATAGCTAAAGGAAAGGAAGTCACACCTTTTCTGATGTTAGGAACCTGGTGGCAACCCTTTAAGGAAGACCAGAGGGAAGCCCTGTTCTCTATGCGGGCCCCTGAATGGGCTTTTGGGGGCCAGACTCTGCCCCTGCCCTGGAGCGTTTTATGCCAAAAATATGTGTGTGCAAATCTTTCTGGAACACCCACATTTTAGTGTTAAGGGGTAGCTGGCATCTCCACAGAAGGAAGCCTCTCCACCAGGAAAATTTTTCTATTCTTCCACCATAGCAAGGATGGGGAAGGGGGTGTGTGCTGCAGGGTCCTGCACAGAGTAAGGGGATACTGAGGCTGGCTGCAGAGTTGGAGTTTTTTGGTACACTGGAGGCTCCAACAAGGCAGGTTAAGCTGGGACTGGTATGGAGGAGGTCTCTGTGAGGCCCACACAAAAGGCCGGCTGAACTCAGGGAACCCTAAATTTGGGATGCTCTTGGGCACCAGCCCACAGTCCTTAAAGACAACAGCCATACAAACCTGAACAAAGCTGGTCTCTGCTCTCAGAAACGAAGTGGCATCAAGCCCGGGTAGGACTTGGATGGGGGACCCTCTGAGAAAACCGACAGCTGTACGCCTATGCCTCTTTCCCCAGCCAACCACCTGTCGTCTCCCCTCTTGCTGGCAGACCTAGCACAGCTTTTTTCCAAACATTTACCCGTTCCCCGGGGCCCTCAGCCTGGGTCTCCCTTCCCGGTCGCTTTCAGCTACCCAGGGCCTCCTTCCTGTAGCACCCGCACACAGCTGCATCCCAGTCCTTCAACCTCGAGACCCCCTGGCGTGTGTGCATGCGTGTGCGTGTGTGTGGTCACTGACATATAGTCGTCGACCCACCCAGGTGGCCTCACACTGGGTGCGGGAGGACCCACATACCTACATGTCCTCTCTCGGGCGAATGGGCGACGTGCAGACGCCAGAGTACGGCGGGGACCACCCGGCTGGTACCGCCAACCACCTGGAATTCAGCCTCGGCTCGGCCGCTGCGTGCTTGTGCCTTTCGCTTGGGAGCCGGAGAAAAACTACAAGTGGCCGCCAGGTGGCGCCACACAACCGGAGCGAACGTCAACGGGACGCTGGATCCCGGCAGCGCACCTCAAGGGCTAGAGCACCCGCAGCCCCTTCTCCTGGCCCAGGTCGCTGCTCTCCTCTCGGCATCTGGGGTGCAGGGGTCGTCGGAAATGTCCTGGAATGTAAAGCTGAAGCCATGAAAGTATTATCTTATTCGGAGCGGAGGACTTTTTATTTATTATTATTATTTTTTATTTTATATATTTTGTACATTGTTCTTCATTTTTCACAATGTATACTTTCTCATCTCGCTTATAGTCCCCGTGAAATTCCCACCGCCAATTCACCCGTGTACCATCACCATAGTCCCTCGCGCTCTTCCCACCCCGTTTTGATCCTACTCCCTTCTCCCCGCCCCCCAGCTCCCCAATGTCTCTGGTTTATAGTTGCTTGTTGATTTTGATTTTCACTTTATTATATTAAAGCACTAAACAAAGTCCAGGAGTCATAATGGAAATGATTAATACACTGCCCAAGTAAAATTTAAGCAAAATTTATCTTTGTGTATACCAATGACAGGCAACATAAAAAGACAACAAACGTTTGTGAGGGAACATTTGTGCACATATATGTGTGATAAGAATAGTGATTTCAACATTACTGACTATAATAACAAAAAATGGGGGAAAATGATAGCTACTGAGAGGCCAAGTTAAATAAATTCCGGACATCCACACAATACGATACTGTGTTTTAAATTCTTGTTATTTTTGCTTTTAAAATGAGGTATATATAGGGATTCATTGCCATGGAGGTCCTGATAATGAACGGTTAGAAAAAACTGAATTGTAGTTTTGTTGATTAATAGCATGTTTATGAATGCGCGTTTATCCTAAAAGACAAAACAAAACAAAGCAGACAGGCAAAGGAATTGGAATAGCTAAAACAATTTTGAAAAACAAGAATAAAGTCACCCCTAATTTCAGCTCTTACTGTTTAGCTAATAAAAGACCTTGCGGTTTTGGCAGAGGGATGGACACATTGATTAACTGTGTTTATTGATTAACAGAATAGAAACCCAACAAATAGAACAGAGATCCAAGCAAATTGCTTTTGATAAATGTGCGAGAGGAATTCACAGGAGGCTACCCAGGACCTCCTTCCTGTAGTACCCGCACACAGGGCATCCCAGTGCTTCAACTTCGAGACCCCCTGGGATGTGTGTGTGTGTTGTCACTGACATGTAATCGTTGACCCATCCAGATGGCCTCACACTGCCTGCGGGAGTGCCCACATACCTGCATGTCCTCTCTCAGGTGATGCCAGAGTAGGCGGGGACCACCCTGCTGGGACCGCCAACCACCTGGAATTCAGCCTCGGATCCCTCTGCTGTGTACTTAAACGCGTTTTGCTTGACTTCTTCGTGTGCGTGATTCAAGCAACATCCGAGCCTCAACCCTAGCACTGCCCCTCCCCCATTATCTTGGCCATGTGACCAGACTACTTTGGAATCTCCTTAATGGTGGTTGAAACAATGAAGGACTTAAGGGAAGGACTTAACAATGAAACAATGAAAGACTCAACAATGTCTTGTTAAGGGGCCGGTGACACTCATCACACAAATCGGGCACTGAAAATTCTGGGCACAGAAAGGAACAGTAAACATATAATAAGTCTACTGTTGTGTCCCACAGTCTCCAAAGTGAAGACAGGCTCAGGAAATACAGACTGCAGGAGATTAATTTGGGAAGAAATTTAGTAAACTTCAGGTATACTAGTAAAACTGGCATCTGAAGTTCTTCATAATTTACCATCAGCAGTTTCCTACACCTCACAATTTATGTACAGGAAAGCAATTGTCACCTTGAAAGCTTTACCTAAATCAACATTAATAATTCGATGTATATCATAAATAATCCATGTGTCATGAGCAGTGATGGATTATAACCTTTAATTCTGAACTCCTAATGAGAGAAAGAATTTCTGGTAGTAAGAATTGAGACCCAATGAATGGGATTTACATATACTGGCTTATATAACCCAAGCTACTTCCCTGATGTTTATGATTAGTTACCGATCTAACAAATGCAGTGAACTATATTCAGAATCTTTAGTAACATGACAACATTCCATGGGTAGAAAATGATACTTTACTTACCCTACCGTTGAGCTGGCAAAATTATCTAACACAAAGCCAATTTTATTTTATTTTATTTTTTTAAAGATTTATTTATTTATACATACAAGAGCTGGGTACAGGCTAGATATGCAGGGGGGTGAGAGGATTCACCAGAGACAGAGAGGGGAACAGAACAGGCAGATCAACCGAAGTACACTGCTGAGGGGAGCAGCGGGCAAGTAAGGAGAGGTCTGCCTTGCCATGTGGGTTTCTCCCTGGTCAGCTGGGGATCGAACTCACGCTGCAGAGGCTGGGGACAGTTTCACAGCGCTGCACTCAACTGCCTGCGCCACCAGGGAGGCCCCCAGCAGCTCCTGTTTAGCAAAGTTCAAACATAGATCTTCAAATCACAATCTGTGTTTCTTTCTCTTCCTTTGGGTCTTCAATATGTGTGTTAGTACTAGCTTCTTAATCTCTACTGTTGCCACCCCCAATGTGGCCTCAGACAGTCTTCTGTTTGTCACGGATTTCTGCTCTCTTCAGCCCATGGATTATTTCCTAAGTTATATATTTTTCATACTTGTGAGACAGGGCAAGCTAGGGTTATTAGGCAGTTTTAGGGACAGTGCAGGAGGGGACCTCTGAAAAATTTAGGGAGGCTTCAGAGATAAGGACAAGCAAGGGAAAGTAACCCATTCCATTAGGAAAAACAAACATGCCAGGACCAAGGACAACATTGTTAACGCTGGTCCTGGTTTCCTTCAGGTGGTAAAGGGAGGCGGAGATTGGAGAAATGGAGAGTGGTTTAATTTATGGTCACATTAGAAGGGCAGCTGTTTAACTTCAATGCAGGGATGCCCATCCAGAGGACTGGGCCATAAATTTAAAGATGCAACAAATGGGGAAAGAGAAAGCTGTTAGATAAGGAACGTGAAGATCCCCCTACTCAGTAGCAAATTAAGTGAGACAGCCGAGAACTAACCAATCACAAAGAGACTGGTGGAGCTTTAGAATAATGAGGGAAAAAGGTATATATTCCCTGAGACACAACTCCACTTTGGCTTCCTTGCCCCTCCCAGGCCTGGTTCCCTGGCCTGGGAGTCCCACTTTATTTCTGCTCTTTTCCTCCTCAATAAACTTTTTCTTTCTATAAACGAACCTGCCTCTTCTCGCTTGCTTGCCTGAGCGTCTGCGAAGTTCCTGCTGCGGCTTCGTGAGACACCAACCCGTGGGGGTCTAGTGGCTGGGACTCAGCGCTGCCCTGCAGCCTGGGATCCGTTCCTGGCTGGGAGACTAGACCTGACAATTCCGGTATCATTTTGGGGGCTCGTCCGGGATCTCACAAAATTTTGGGTAAGTCAGCCGAGAGGCACAAATTGTTTCTATCTTCAGCTTGTCTTAAACTTCTCTTGCTAAACATTTTCTTTCTCTTGGAGCCATCAAAGAGGCCATAAAAAGGACACAGCACAGTCAGTAAATGCCAAAGGGCGACTGCCTTAAAGATTCCTGTGAAAGGATAAACTGGTGACCAGACCAGGTAAGGGGACTAGCCCATCTGCCAGTAAAGAATAAAAGTCTGGTGTCATCGTATGAGGGACTCCGGTCTCCGAAGAGCTAGGCACATACGTCATGTAGAGGCCGTCCGGGAGCTGCACATAAGGGGCTGATCTCCCAGCAGCTCGGGCCATCCTCCCTTGCCTTCAGCAGAGGGGGAGCTGCCGAGACACAGTGGAGGATGAATGGTCCCAATGTGACAATTGGGAAAGTCATTCCTCACTAAGCACCACACAGGATCCGACACATAACCCTACCCTGGCCTCAGATCCCTGTTAGGATTGTTAGAATGGCTCCTCTTATCTTTCTCTGCTCTCTCTCTCCCTTTCCATTCTTCCTTCTCTTGCAATGCAACTGATTTGCTTCTCTGTTACCTGTGGGCTTCAGACAGGCAGTAGATATTTCAAAAACCTTTTTTCTGTCCTATATTTGATTGCAAAAAAATTAATGGACACCCGTCGGCCTGGTAAAAGCGACTAGCGTGAGGCCGCCATTCTTAAAGTCTCGGGTGACAGGTTTCTCAGCTGGCAAGGCTTCCTGATCCCCCACTTGCTGAGTGGGAATGTCGGGACTCTCTTGTCACTGATTCCTACTTTCCTCTATCATCTGTGGACTCCGAGGGTGCTCAGAACGACCAAGCTGTGACCCTTGGAACCCTGGACACCCAGGAGATCCGATGGCTCAGACAAGGCGTTCTGCTAGGACAGCACCTAGGCGAGAGTCACGGAGGCCAAACAAAAAAAAAAAAAAAAGGGACTTTCACCTTCTTGATCCCTCCCCTATAGGATGGACTTCTTTCAGCTTCTATCAAGGCAACTTATAAACATAAGGTACAAAATGGTCTTATAAAAATCTTGGGACACCCCTGGGAGCCTTTTCCCTGGTGTCTGTTTTAATCCTGCTGGTTGGCACAGGCAGGAGAGACTGAGTTTCATAGTATGACAGGAATGTATGTACAGGTTTGCCTCAAATCCTAGGTCCAGCTAATTAATTATACCTTTGGTATTATAAATTTGTCTCATGACAGTTTTTCAAAAGGGAGTTTAAGACAAGTAAATATCAGGCTCTGGGCTACTGCCGCTTTAAGGGCTATGGCTTAAGAAAAAAAGGAATCAGTTTTGTTGTCTGGCAAATGGACATCATTAAAAGTTAGGTTGTAGGACTTGGTCTGTGGCTTGTGTTAAGTCTCTACTGTTCAGGTGTTTTCAGGGTCTCTTTCTTCAGATGAGGAGAATGACTTACTATAAGCTCGCTAGAAGCTTAAAATAAATGCCCTTTACACAGAGACTGGTTAGGGAACTCCGGTAGGGTCCCACAAAGTCCGGTACCCCACACCTGTCTGTTCGGTGGGAGACAGGCAGAGATACATCGGTCACACTGGTAAGGAGTGGTTAACTCCAGTGGACTTTTATGCGAGGAAACTGTTGATCACTCACAGTTAGAGCTCCGGGTTTAAATGGAGGGACGCCTCCGGTAAAAAGGCAAGGGAGAAGTGGATTGAAAATTGGGTCCAGTTTGACCCTAAATCCATAATTTGACCTGTCTATAGGTTTTCTCCGCCTTTGGGAAAAGAAACAGATGTTGGATACCTGCTTTCATTCCTTTTTTTTTGCAGATGGGAGCCTCCTCGTCAGCCATGCAAAGGAGGCACGCATCTCTCCTGCATCTTAGAATTGAGACCAATTTTCAGGAGTAATTGTCTCCTATCTCACCTGTTGCTTCTCTTAATCAGTCACTTAGACCCAAGTCTTGACAACTCTCCTGGCCTCCTAGAGTTGAGAGCCAGTCGAGCGACCATGATATATGGTCCTGGTCGGATGGGACGACCTCTGACTTAACTATAAAAACGTCCCTACTTTGTCTCTGTGCTGCCATTGCGGGTACCTTTCTTTTATTGCTACAGAGACCATAAAATACTCTATCTCAATTCCATGGGACATGCCCTTAAGCCACATTCTTAAAAAAAAACTAGCCCAATTTGGCCCTAAATGACATCTTCTCCAGCTAACCCTCTTTGGTCATGGTCAAGACAAAAAGACAAAATGCTGGGGACTAATAATTAAAGGGGTCCACTACAGCTGGCTGGTAAAAAAACTACCTTTGCTCTCAACAAGCAGCTGCCTGGATTATTTTTCCAGTGTTAAGATTATTGGTATGTCTCTGCTGCCTTCCAGTTGTGGGGAAACTAGACTCTCCCTTTGTCCACCTTAAAAAAAAACAAAACTGTTTTAATTCATGCTAGGAAAAAAGTTCTATGTCCCTGTGTTTTTCTGATTTCAAAGTCTAAAATGTTAAAGGTAAAAACTACTGAGTTACTTTGGACTTGCTAACGAGCCATAAAAGGTAATTTTTGGTTAAGTGACAATTTCTAAACTACTTATTGGACCTGTAAAAGTTTAGTTTCTTATTAAGACTAATTAATTTCTGTAAGAGTTAAAAAAAAAAGCAGACAAACTGTACAGGAAAAATCTTATTCTTCCTCTTCTCCTGTCCTCTCCATACATGGTTCTAAAAAAAAAATATCTTTTGTCTTAAAAATGTGCTTGGTCTCAGTGTAACAAAACTAAAACAATGTAAAACCAATTAATAATACTTAAAAATACAAACTTAAAAATGTTTTTCTTGTCTAAAAAAGTTAGTACAAACTGCTTAACTTTAAAATTGTTGTGGTTTTGGTTGGACCCTCGGTTTTAAGTAAGGGTTAAAATTGGGTACTTGTTCTATGTAAAAATTCTAACTTCTATGTCATTAAAAACCTGCTTAATATAAAAAGGATATTAAAAACTTGGTTAAATAAATGTGTCAAACAAAAAATTGTTACTAAAAAAGGAAAGTTTACTAAACTGTAGTTTCTCAGTGTCTTTACAAATATTGGTAAAAATAACTGTAATTTAAAATTAAGTGCACATGGCCAAAAATTTTAAATAAAAATCAAGAGATCTCTTTGTTCTTGCTTTTTACCTCTGGAGGATTAATTTTAAATGGCGCCTATATATATATAAAAAATCCTAAATTTTGAAATCGCGATCTAAAATTATGATAAAAAAAAAAAACTAATTCAAAATTTAATGGTTTAGTATATGTGCTGCCGAAGCAAACACAAAATTTAATGGTTTAAAAAAAGCATCATGCCTTAAGGTTTTAATGTTGGGTATTAATACTTTACTGTGGTTTAAATGTGTTTACTCATTTGTATGCGTACACAAAAAAAATAATAATTAACCTGGCCTATACAACAAACTTACTTCTAGGCTTTTATCTAAACTTCTCTTGATAAGATCTTGTTCCAAGAAGACTAATCTACTTGTCTTTTCCCCTTGGGGAAAACAGTATATTCTCCCAGTAAATAACTGTATTTCTTTACAAAATTCAAGGTAACATCTAAAACCATATGGACAAGTTACTAAAAAATGTTTATGGTATCTAATTTTTTTCTTGCTTTTATCAATCTATCTAGTGCTTGCCTAAGAAAACTTGGTATATAAAATTGTTACAATGGCAACTCTGCAGTTGACTTAAAATTCCAGTTCTAAAAAAAAAAACCTAAAGCTAAACTAAGGTTTTTGCTAAATTGAGTAATAAAATTTGTTAACCATTCTCTAAAATTTCAGGTTTACATTTTGCTCCTTATTATAAGAAAACTAAAGTTTAATGTCATCTCAACAACAACACAAAAATTTAAAAAAGAGTGTCTGTGAGTTATGTGATCTAGAAAAATAATAGTGTGGTGACTATTGTGGTGTCTTGCAATACAGAGATTGGAAACTAAGGTGTGATAATTCTGGATACAAGTAAAGTACGGTGTACTTGTGTTTTTTAAAAAAAAAAAAGACAAAAAAAGTGTTAAAGGTCTGAATGAGGGATTTTTGACAAAAAACTTTTGTGTTCTCAAGTGACTTGCCATAAAATATTTTGGTTAACTTAAGTATCAGTTGTGCACCTGTGTGGCACCAGGCTTTAGTTATTTTGATATATAAAATTGTTTCTTGTTGTAAAAACAAACTGAGTCAATTTGGGTATATTGATACCTCATAAACAGTATTCTCATAAAATTGTTTCACCTTTTCAACATAAATGTACACAAATAAAATTATTCTAAAATACATAAGACTTCTTAAAAACCTAATAAGCCAGTCATTTCAGGCTAAATTTACTGAGGCTATAAAAAGGTATACTAATCTGGACCCTAAAAAAAGGACAAACAATTTAAGGGTCTCAGTCTCCTTCATTAGTCAGCCTTCCTCTAACATCAGGTGTAAACTTCAAAAACTAAGTCAAGGGTCTAAAATCCTTTTAACACTTTTAAACACGGCCTTCAAGGCCTATAGTAATATAAAGGGGACTAACTAAATTAAAAAAAAAGGGAGGAAGGCAAGAAAAGGGCCAGTAAATGGCAGTTGCCATTGTTAGTACCCTGCCACCTCAGACTCACCCAAGGCCCCATGCGCCCTAGGGCATTTGGGACCTCAACCTCTTAATGGGCTGCCAGCTTGCTTCCACTGCCTGCAACCAGGACATCTCAGCTGCAAAAAGCTGTCCCCAGGGCCAAGCCTTCTGTGCCATCACACCGGGCACTAAAAAGGGACTGTCCCACTCTCCAGAGAGGGAGGGGCCAGCCCTAACCACGGGCCAGAATGGGAGGACAGACTTGACCGTCAGCTGCCTCTGACTATGAAGAACCCAGTGCAGGAGAAGATCTTCTCTGAAGAAGCCCGGACGTGAGAGAAACTCCCCTGTTTACTGTTTATATGGACAAGCCTCGGGTGACCCTAAAAGTGGCAGACATAAAAATCACCTTTTTTGGTAAATAAGGGCCACTTACTCTGCCTTACTCCAATTCTTTGGACTGACCTACTGGTCAATTGTCCCCCTCACTAGTACAATAGGCCAGCCTAAGCCAGAATACTTTACAACACTGCTACCTTGCTGGCTACAAGGCTACTTGTTTATACATTTTTAGTTTTGTTTTCCTAACTATTAAAATGGAGAAAATTGTAAGTAAATTCCAAACTAACAGCCTCCACAGCCACTATTGGCTCTCCTAGCTGCTACTACTAAATATAAAATGGTACTGAAGTCCTAGGTCTCACTAATTCTGTCATTTTGGCTACAACACCTCCAGGTGTTTGGGGCACTAGCCCAACATTACTCCTTAAAATCCCTAGTCTTAGTGGTAATATAAAATCGCAGAACCCTAGACCTGCCGATGGCTAAAGTTAAAGGAGTTTGTGCCCTCTTAAATAAAACATGTTGCTTTTAAATAAATACTTCTCATGAGGTAAAAAAAAAATTTAAAAATACTAAAAAAAAAAATATACGAATTGTGGATGATGTCAAAAAAGAGACAGGGCAAGGGCTTAGCTGAACACAAGCAATCTTTGCTTCTATAAAAGGACAACTTCTGTCCTGGCTACTGCCTTTTCTCCTTCCCTTACTAAATAATTCTCTTTATTGTTCTTTTGTTTGGGCCCTGCATCCTTAATACTCTCCTCGGAATCATCTCCGCTCGCCTGGAGGCCATCAAGCTCCAAATGGTCCTGCAAATGAAACCCAAAAAGACGTCTCCACGGTCCATCTTCCAGGGTCCCTTAAATCGTCATCCTACTGTGGAACCCTAACTGTATCCCCACGTCACCCACTCTCAGCAGGAAGCAGTCATTGATCAGACCTACGTCCCTTTTCCCTAACTGCAGTTAGGGCTCCATTTGTAAAAGGGGGGAATGAGACAGGGCAAGCTAGGGTTATTAGGCAGTTTTAGGGACAGTGCAGGAGGGGACCTCTGAAAAATTTAGGGAGGCTTCAGAGATAAGGACAAGCAAGGGAAAGTAACCCATTCCATTAGGAAAAACAAACATGCCAGGACCAAGGACAACATTGTTAACGCTGGTCCTGGTTTCCTTCAGGTGGTAAAGGGAGGCGGAGATTGGAGAAATGGGAGAGTGGTTTAATTTATGGTCACATTAGAAGGGCAGCTGTTTAACTTCAATGCAGGGATGCCCATCCAGAGGACTGGGCCATAAATTTAAAGATGCAACAAATGGGGAAAGAGAAAGCTGTTAGATAAGGAACGTGAAGATCCCCCTACTCAGTAGCAAATTAAGTGAGACAGCCGAGAACTAACCAATCACAAAGAGACTGGTGGAGCTTTAGAATAATGAGGGAAAAAGGTATATATTCCCTAAGACACAACTCCACTTTGGCTTCCTTGCCCCTCCCAGGCCTGGTTTCCTGGCCTGGGAGTCCCACTTTATTTCTGCTCTTTTCCTCCTCAATAAACTTTTTCTTTCTATAAACGAACCTGCCTCTTCTCGCTTGCTTGCCTGAGCGTCTGCGAAGTTCCTGCTGCGGCTTCGTGAGACACCAACCCGTGGGGGTCTAGTGGCTGGGACTCAGCGCTGCCCTGCAGCCTGGGATCCGTTCCTGGCTGGGAGACTAGACCTGACAATTCCGGTATCACTTGTGACAATCCGGGATGTGTCTCTTGTTGGGCTTATGGCCTCCTCAAGTGGGTACGTGGTGATTTTCCTCTACAGGCATAAGAGGAAGTTCCAGCATCTTCATAGCACCAATCTTTCTAAAAAAGCTTCCTCAGAAAGAAGAGCCACCCAGACCATCGCACTGCTCATGATTTTCTTTGTGGTCATATACATTTTGGATTGCATTATCGCTGCTTCCACAGGACTGTTGTGGGATAATGACCTAGTGCATATGTGCGCCCAGATACTTGTGGGTAACTACTATGCCACAGCCACTCCTTGGGTGCTCATCAGCACTGAAAAATGAATTCACAAGGGCTTAAAATTCATGTGGAGGAGGATAGAAAATGTTTAATTCTTTAGTGATCGGTAACTTCTCTCTCTCTTTTTTAAAGATTTATTTATTTATGCATACAAGAGCTGGGGCACAGGCCAGAGATGTGGGGGGTGAGAGGATTCACCAGAGACAGAGTGGGGAACAGAACAGGCAGACTGACCGAAATACACTGCTGAGGGGAGTAGCGGGTGAGACAGGAGAAGTCGGCTGCGCCATGTGGGTTGTTCCTTGGAGGGCCAGGGATCGAACTCGTGCTGCAGAGGCTTTGGATTCCTTCATAGTGTGGTGCTTAACCCCTTGTGCCACCAGGGAGGCCCTGGATAACTTCTCTTAATATGGGCCAGTACATGGATTTCAAAATGGTCAATTATGTTGTACAGAAGAGACTCTGCATTTGTATGGAAACATGAAGTTGTGCTCTGCTAAATCTATTGACTTTGGCATCTGTGATATAACTGAATTTTCCTTTCTTAAATACCTGGTCAAAGTTTGGATGACTTAATTGAGGCATGACTTAGATTGACAGTGATCCCAGTGATCAAATCTGTGAAAATTTTACCATCAAAGTCAACACCTATAATGAAGGAGGGAGCTAGGAAAGGGTGTGGTCTAGGAACAGGATGCCCCAAGTCCATTTATCACCCTGATGGAGAAACAGTAGTTTGGAGCCAGGGAGGTGTCTCCCCACCCCCATCCAATCCAGTAAAGGGAAGAATGTCAAGAACACCAACACAATAACAATTCTAAAGCAGTTTCAAAGAGGTAGGACAGGTAATGTGGGCAAACTCAGTAGGCCTTGGTAGCCTAGGATACTCGTGTGGGCCCAGCCAATCGGCAGGAGACATAATGCAGACACCCAAGGACCAACCCCCCTCTCTTTGCTCACTATACCCACACAAATACCTGCTTCTCGCTGCCTCAGTGGCTACCCACTCGGGACTCAACTCTGCTCAGAAAGCTTTCTTGTCCTTGTTCCTACCTATCAACAAGTCTCTTGCTTTTCTGTAATTTTGGTCTTGATGTTGAATTCTTTCTTCACAGAAGACATAAAAAGAGCCCTCCTGGTGTCCTCGAACTCCTGCCCTGCTCAAAAACCCCTATTCAACAGCAGATTAGAAAGCAGTAATAAAATAATAAGGCATGAGTCCATAAACATATAGTTAAGAAAATAGTGTAACCCTTATGGTAGAAAGCCAACTAAAAAAGGTTGATTCAGTGGCATAATCAGCGTTTACCAAGTCTGATTAGTGAGAGTTGGAAGGGAACAGGATATTGACATAATTGTGGAACACCTTCACTTAAAATTCTGTTTGTTAGATTTTTCTGTGTGGGGACACTTGGAAGACATTTATTTATTTATTTTTCAAATCTGAGAATACTATTTTTATTATTATATTTAAAAATTTTTTTTTTTAAGATTTATTTTATTTATTTATTATACAAGCACTGGGTACAGTCAGAAGTGTAGGAGGGTGAGAGAATTCACCAGAGCCAGAGCAGGGAGCAGAGCAGGCAGAAGGACCGAAGTACACTGCTGAGGGGAGCAGCGGGCGGCAGGAGAGGCCTGCGCGCCACGTGGGACCCTCCTGTGGCCGGGGAGCAGCCTGGGATTGAACTGGTGCTGCAGAGGCTGCGGGCAGCCTCGCAACCCAGCGCTCAACCGCTGCGCCACCGGGGAGGCCCTATTATTTTTTTAATATTAAAAAAAATTTTTACACCGTTGTTCATTTTTAAACAATATTTGCTTCCCCCCCTCTCCCCGCCCCAGGTGCAGTCCCCATAGAGTTTCCTTCCCCAATGCACATGTGCACCATCACCTCAGTCTCCTGTGCTCCTCCCCCCTCCCTCTAATCTCTCTCCCTTCTCCTCCCCTGCAGGATGTCTCTGATTTATAATTGTCTGTTTTGTTGTGTTGTGTTTTGTACTGTTATTATTTTTTTTACACTGATGTCTTATTTGATTCCCCTATATTCCGCTATAAGTGAAACCATCCGATATTTTTCTTTTTCCTTCTGGATTATTTCACTGAGCGTAATTCCTTATAGCTCCATCCACATTGCTGCAAATGACATGAGTTTATCTTTTTTGATTGCTGAATAATATTCCATGTGTATACATGCCACATCTTCTTGATCCAGTCATCTGTTTTTGGGCATTTGTGTTGTTTCCAGGTTTTACCTATTGTAAATAGTGCTGCAATAAAAACATAGGGGTGCAGGTGCTCTTTTGAATCAATGTTTTTGTGCCCTTTGGGTAGATCCCTAGGAGTGAAATTGCTGGGTCATCTGGTAGTGTTACAGGGCAGGGAGAGGTGAATCCCAGATCCCCCAAAAACCTGTGGGTGGGGCAGGGAACCTGTAACCTCCCACTTTCCTGGGGACCATCCTGTTAACAGTAGCTCCATTTTTAGTAGACTGAGGAAACTTCAGACAGCTCTCCATAGTGGTTGGACCAGTTTGCACTCCCACCAGCAGTGTAGGAGAGTTCCTTTTTCAACACATCCTCACCAACATTTGTTGTTGCTAGTTTTTTAATATGTGCCATTCTTACTGGTGTAAGGTGGTATCTCAATGTGGTTTTGATTTGCATTTTCCTGATGATAAGGGATGTTGAACATTTTTTCATATGCCTGTTGGCCATTTGCATTTCCTCTTTGGAGAAATGTCTTTTAAATTCTTCTACCCATTTTTTTTTTTTCCCCAGGGATCAAAAATTTATTTGTTCTTTATTTTAAACTCAAATTTAACTGGGTGGCCTGTGTTTTTCTTTAGGAAACCTGACAACTTTATTCTGTAGTGATAATTTTAATTGTTTAGCTGAAATAATGAGTTTTAGTGTAAGGCTTAGTTTTTTATCTATTAACCTTGAAGGCTACCGTCTAGCTGAGACCCGTAGGAGCCAGTAGTCCATGGGAATAGAATACTCTGATTGTCTCGGTTTTATACATGATGATGTAATTTTTCTGCCTGCTAAAAATGAATAAATAAAGACTTGCTGAGTCCCTCAGTAGGAGATACTTGCACCAAAAAGAAGAGTGCGTGTCTGCCTCATTCCCTTCCCTTCAGCCCTTAACGTGTCGCCTAGGCCGTCTCATCCATTCAGGAACCTGACACGACATTTTGCCGAAAGCTGGTCTGTGGCACCAACTAGAGGGGTGCTTGGAGATATAGGATAAAGAGATTTCCCCTTTAGCACTGCTGTAGAAAGGGGATCAAAGGCAATTAGGGCACCTCCATACAACTTAATAATTAAATAATTACACATGGAATGTCATATAAGGAAATCCATTACCCTGAAGTTGAAACCATCTTGAAACACAGATGAAAAACTTTTTTCCCAGGACCTCCCTGGTGGCTCAAGAGGTTAAGATGCAACCTACAAAGCTATCCGCAGCCACTGTAGCACGAGTTCAATCCCCGGCCGGCCAGGGAGCTACCCACATGGCACAGCAGACCTCTCCTGACTCGCCTGCTGCTCCTCTCAGTAGTGTATTTCAGTCAGTCTGCCTGTTCTGTTCCCCACTCTGTCTCTGGTGAATCCTCTCACCCCCCACACCTCTGGCCTGTACCCCAGTTCTTGTATGCATAAATAAATCCTTAAAAAAAGAAAAACCTTTTTTCAGTATATATATATATATATATATATATATATATATATATATATATTCTTACATCATTGTTTATTTTTGTACAATATTTGATTTCTCTCCTCAGGGGTAGTCCCCATAAATAAATAAATCTTAAAAAAAAAAAGGAAAGTTAGAAGATGTACTAAAGACAAAAGACACCATTTGAAGAGACAGAAGGCACCAGAACTAGGCCCAGGTATGGCAAGGTATGTTGGAGTTATCAGACTGGGAATTTGAACAACTCTGATACATTTATCTTCCAGGACTTCTGGCATGTCCAAAGAGACCATTGGTAAAGATGCTAGAAAGACAAGGCACAGGTAGGCTCCCCCACTCCCCCTGCTATTCCTGGAACTACCCTGCACCCTCCTGCTCAATGGTGCTTATATACCCCCAAGTGGAACTGACAATGATGACTGCTTGCCCTCCAAGTGGAGCTTTCTCTTGCATGTTGTACAGTGACAAATAGGCTATTACTCAGGAAATACACTTTTTTAAAAAAAGATTTATTTGTGCCTACAAGAACTGGGGTACAGGCCAGAGATACAGGGGGATGAGAGGATTCACCAGGGACAGAATGGGGAACAGAACACAGGCAGACTGACTGAAATACACTGCAGAGGAGAGCAGTGGGCGAGTCAGGAGAGGTCTGCTGCACCATATAGGTTGCTCCCTGGCTGGCGGGGGATCGAACTCATGCTGCAGAGACTGCGGATTGCTTCATAGGGCGGTGCTTAACCCCTTGCACCACCAGAGGTCCGGAAAGAATACACTTTAAGATAAAGTCTATTAGACAATACCACCAAAGGTGATTTTGAAGTTGATGAGGCCCCAGGGTGTTGAGGGGTCGAGCACTTCCTGACTTCGCAGGAAAGAATTTGTGTGGGAGTCAGTGTATGTGAGGTAGAAATGAAGCTTTATTATAGGTGGTAGTACACACTTGAGAAAGAGATTTCGGGCAAATTCCAAGGGAAAAATTTGCACCCTGAGTCTTGAGGCTGCTGATATATTTTTAGTTGAGGGGGCAGGGGTTTACAGAAGGGGTGTGTAGCAGCAGGAAGGCACGGAGCAGAATCTCTATGACCAGAGCAGATGGGGTAAAGGAGAGTCCTGGAGCCCAATGGCTTTTTCAGGCTTTTACTGGGATTTACCAGATACACTGCAGGCAGGGGTCTCGGGGGTGCCGGGAGGCTGGCAGGCCTCCCATCCCCCAGCGAGTCTTCACTCTGGGCTCTCTGATGTTCTCTTGCGGTCTCTGCTTCTCTTTCCTTCTTTTCACTCATTCTCTTGTTCTTTGTTGCTCTGCTGTTCACTCTCTTTCGCTCTGCTGTACCTCGGTGACGCTGCCCTTATATGCCCTGTCTCTCAGCCCAGGTGTCCCCACTTACATATGCCCACACCCCACTCCAGATGCCCGCCATCAGGCATGCATTCAGGACCGCAGGGATCCATCATCAGTCCCAATTGTGGAAGGGCAGAAAAGCCTGATACTTTTTTACCTTACCCTACTGGTGAGATTTGGCCAAAAGTTTAAAGGGGCAGGAATTTACAGGTAAGAGTAATAAGATTTGGCCAGTTTGCTTAACAAAAGAGGTAGGAAATACAGGTAAGGGCAATAAGATTTGGCCAATTTGTTTGACAAGAACCCCCAGATCCTAACCTCCTGTTAGCTAAGATAGAAGTTTTTAAAACTAATGGTGCACTGTATGAGATAAACTAACAAGATTTAAGTTGGGTTGGCTTTGGAATGTGCAAAGTAGTTTTTTTAGAAATGATAGATGGGGGAAGTGGAAGCGGGTTGCAATTACTGTGCTAAATTCCTGCTCTACCTCTTTCCTGCCGCAGAGATTTTGGCCCCTTCCATACTCTTATGAGGTTAATGAAGGCCCAAGAGATCATCCTTCTGCAGCTACTTCCTGCTGGGAGGGGCAGGTGACCCTGCTTAACACAGGGACTGAAAATCTCTGCCTGCCTCATTCATTTAAAGGGGTAAGAGTCACATCTCCTAGTGCAGAGACAGGCTGCACTCCTGGCATCACCATCATTTTCACACGGAATTGTTGCATTCTAGAGGAAACAAATTTAATGAGATTGGGAATACAAGGCCCAAAAATGAGACCTAGAATAACTTATCCCAAATAGGGGTGATAGCTAAGATAACCATCCTGAGAGCCATGTCTGTGGACCAAGAATACCCTGTTCATTATGATGAATTATGTCTTCTAGCTGGGACAAGTCATCCTCAATGGTTTTGTTCAGACCCTGAAAGGTCAGTCTACATGCCATTCCCCTGACAAGTTGGCAATATCTACCCTTTCAAGCTGATTGGTAGCCTATTGCCAATCGGGATATGTTGTGCAACCATCCCAGCCTGGGTAGATTCATTGTTTATTCGGGCAGATGAAAAGGGGATTTTGGAAACTTCAGTATCTCCAACATGCATTTAATGCTGAATCAGGGGGCCAGACACAGGTAGAGAGGCAACAACTGAGCCCCTCAACCTCAGAGTAACACTGCTGTGAACGCCAGAGCTGAGGAGCCGTTTCTAGCTCTTTCCCTCTCCTCGGCCCAGGTGTCTGTATTTACCTATGCACGCACCCTGAGCTCCCTGGCTTCTCTACCCAGGTGTCTGCAGTTACAGGTGTGTGTGCATGTGCTCATGCTTCCCAGCGCTTTTTGCATTAATATGGTACCACATGTGGGTAATGCAACCTGGGAAGACAGCAAGGCTGCAGGTGGTAGAGGCTGGTGGTGGGAGGTGAAAAAGTGCCTGAGTATGCCATGTTCCTTACAGTGTAATACCTGAATTTGATTTAGTTCCTCAATTTCAGATGAACGGCATGAATCACTTTTCCTGTAGCATTAACTATCTTTTCTAATCCTCAAGGGAGTCCCAAAATGCTATAACCATTTTCTTGTACCAAAATGTGAGGGGACAGACCCAATGTTAAGAGTCCCAATTTCTCTCCTCCAGCTGCTTGGTTAGGCTGAGTCTGAAAGTTGTGGTCCATTAATTAATTACTGGGACATCTGGCCCCATTGGGCTTGTTTGGATTCCAGCATCCCTAGGATTTCTTGAGGACCTGGCAGGTGTTGCAACCTGAACAAGCAGAGTAAGATATCTGACACCCATGCCTTGGTAGTTGCCTTGGTGATAATTGGTGGCCCAGCCATTAAAGAAGAACCAAAGATTGGGGTCTATGGGCTGCCATCCAGAGCAAATGTTTCCCATACTGGTGTAATTAGGTGTAAACATGGAATAATCTCAATAGATTTCAAGGAAGCTGGGGGCTTTGGGAGGAAGCGTATGAAGTATTGAAATTTGCCCACAGCCAGAAGTAATCAGTGCAGTATGAGCAGTTAAAGTATTGAAAAATGTCTTATCTAGGGATTTTAGCATTCTGGTTGCCTGCCTGAGTGCTTACAGCAGAAATTGGCATGGAGTAGTATGGACATTTTCAAATGAGTGTTTATTGTGGACCAGAAGGAGGCCTTGAAAAGAGGATTCCAGGATTTTATGATCCTCCTAAGATAAACTCTGGACTGTTTATCAGGGCTGGAAACAGTCCAAGACTGTACGGAGATGGGGTGTTCATAGTAAAGAACAATATTAATTTCCATGTTGTTCAAACATGTAGGCTGCATGTCTGAGGAACCAGTTTGTCCCTTACTAAGTAAGGGAGGAGATAGGGAAAAAAACACATTTTGATACTTACATAATGGAACGTTCTTGGTTTACTTTACTCTCTCTGTGGGCTCTCTGTTATTCTCTCGTGGTCTTGCCTCTCCTGTTGTCACTCACTCTCTTGTAGCTGTTCTCTGTCTCTAAGTGATGCCCCCTTATAGTCCTGGCCTCTAGGCTCAGGTGTGCACACACATGCGCACACATCCATGCTCCAGGTGTCCAGTTAGGCACATTTGCCCCACACTCGTGCACCCTCTGCAGCAACATGATCAAGGACACAGGTGATGACCACAGAGGCTAGTGGCTAAAAACCTGATAAAATCACTTACCATACAGTCTCTTACTGACTCACAGGAGTAATTTTTGTCTGTGACAGAATCTGACTGGACTGCTTTGGTAGAACCGCCGGCTGCTGGGAGATATGAACCCAGATGGACACTCCCTTTAGTATTGCCTCCATTGGAGTAGCAAAGAGTACTTGCTAAAGGCCCTTCTATCCATGGTGTAGCTGACTGTCGGGGGAAACTTCTTCCATTCTTTAAGGAGGACCCAGTTCCCAGGGGATACATTAAGAGTTGGGGAGGAAGAAGCAGGGTGAGGCAGAATTTGATGTCCACACTCCCAGAAAGCTTTTGATATTGGCCTAAATTAATAAGGTACTGTATTGCTAGCAAGGCACAGAGCAGATTCTCTATGATCCGAGCAGATGGGTAAAGGAGAATCCTGGCGACCTTGGTGGCTTTTTCAGGCTTTTATTGAGCTTCCGCCATTACTTGTAGTGAGGCAGCCAGGTGCACAGCATGAAGGGGGGCCAGGGGGCCAGGAGGCTGGCAGGCCTCTCGGCCCCCTGGGAGTCTTCACTCTTTCTGAGCTCTCTAGTGTGCTCTCGCAGGCTATTATCTGCTCTCTCTGCTGTCTCTGGTGCTGTTTCTGCTGCCGTTCTGTTGTTGGTGTCCCCATGATGCCGCCCTTATACGCCCAGTCTTTCAGCCCAGGTGTGCCCATTTACACATGCCCACACCCTACTCAAGGTATCCCCCATAGGGGCACAGGTGTAAATACACAGGTGCCTGTCATTAATACTAATGGTGGGAGGGCAGAAAATCCTGATAATTTCCATTTACCCTAGGCATTTAAGAGTGTACTGGGTTTCGGATTAAATAAAATGTCAGAAGTTAGAAAATGTCCATATGTTAGCGCAAAGGGGCATATTTTCAGCTTAGTTTTAGGAGCAATGCAAAGATGAAGAAGAGCTATAGGGAGCAGGTTCATGGCATAGTTTAGATATATTTTTTTAAAGTTTGGTTTGTATTTTCTACTTTGCCTGATGACTGGGGTCTCTAGGAATCATGTTGTAGGGTCAGGAAGACACAGTGCAGGTTTTCTAATCCAGCAGACCGGGTAAAGGAGGAGTCAGAGTCCTCAGTGGTTTTTTTGCAGGTCTTTTATTGGGATTTCCAGGTACACGGCAGGCAGGGGTGCTGGGGTGCTGGGAGGCTGGCAGTCCTCCCAGCCCCCAGCAAGTCTTCACTCTATCTGGGCTCTCCAGCGTTCTCTGCTTCTTTCTCGGCTTCTTGGCTTCTACTGGCATTCCCGTGATGCCGCCCCTAAAAGCACAGTCTTAGCCCAGGTGAATCCCATCTACCTATGCCCACACCCTATTCCAGGTGCCCGCCATCAGGCATGCATTCAGGACCGCAAGGATCCATCATCTATCCTGATGGCGGGAGGGCAGAAAAGCCTGACATTTTTCCTTACCCTACACATGTAAATGATAACGATTGTCAAGAATTTTTGCCAATTGTTTGAGTGATATTTGCTACAGATGGTGGCCCATTAGTATACTCTGTAAGCAGTTTGGAAGACCAAACTCTGAATATCTCCTTAGGCAAATCTTAAGTTCAACCAAGCCCAACACGGTAAAAGGGATGTGAACTCTGATTTCTCTATTTCCATTGACTGCCTCCCACAGAGGATGTAGCCCATGAGTGGGCTGATTATTTTCACCCTTTAGGATTTCTCCTTTTAAAGAAGCAGATACCTCTGGATTATGTGATGTTCCACTCCAAGTCTGACCTATCGGGCTCAAGGCATCTGAACAACAGGGGTATTTTATGCCATAAGGTGGAAGACCATCATCTTCCTCTCCCAGAGGAGGAAGAACCATAGGGTGGTGCTCAACAGGAGAGTAGATGGGACCTATCCTAGTAAGGGGTCATCTGCTATCTCTGTTTCTTTGATCTTGAGGAAATCTTAACACAACGAATGTATCTTACAGTGTCGTTTTAGTTTTGGGTTTTGATATATGGCCATAAAGACTTGAACATATGGGATCTCAGATTATTTTTTCCTGCCATTTACAGAAAAGGTCTAATTGTACAATGGTAATATAATCTAAGGTTCAATTCTTGGGCTGTTTTTGCCCCAATCTCCAGTGTATATTGTGGCCAGGTAGTGTTGCAAAAGAAAATTAATCTTTTCTACTTAGTCCTTTTCCTTTGAATTGCTTCCAGTTCTTCAGTACACAACCCAAAGTAGAGTCTTGAGGGGCTGATTGGTATTGTCCATGTTAGGTCAGTGGTGGATGAGCACTCCATGCAAAGGGAGGGGGAGGGGGAGAAGGAGGAGAAAGAGTGTGAGGTGGTGGTGTGGAGGTGCTGGTGATGGTATAAGAATGCAGGCATTTATATATGAGCAGCAGGAGGATTTTCTCCCTTGCTCTTGATAACCAAACTGGACATGGGTACCCTTGATCTCTTTTGGTTTTGGTGCCAAGGTATGCAGGCACCCTTGGGCCCAACTAATGACAGAGGGAATCTCTATGAGTCCCCCTGGGAAAAGAAGTTTTTAATCAGATATCAAAACTTTCTCCTTCTCATCCATGTATGGGTTAAAAACTGGACATGATCAAACCATACCTCAAGGAACAATTTTTGTAATAAGCATTTAGGGTGAGGGATTCCAAATGGGTTAACACTAATTTTTATGGGCAGGAGGATGTAAACAATAAAGGCTAATGACCATGTCATATCCCATATTTTAATCTTCCCTTTTATTGATTCAGTATATTTCATTAATTGATTGAACCACACTTGTATCCTAGGCCTAGGAATGAATCCCCCTTGGTCATGATGAATGATTCTGTTACTATATTATTGGATTTGATTTATCAAGATTTTGTTGAGGATTTTTGCATCAATACTTATCAGGGATATCAGTATATAGTTTCTTTCTGTCTTTGTGT